>NW_014569627.1:429494-524799 GCF_001313835.1 Polistes canadensis | reverse complement strand
TTCCTTCCTTCCTTCCTTCCTTCCTTCCTTCCTTCCTTCCTTCCTTCCTTCCTTCCTTCCTTCCTTCCTTTCTTCACCCCCTACTTCTCTTTCTCCAACAACCCTTGGAAAACTGTCTGAACATGACGTAACGCTCCTGAGAGGCGACGGCCTCCAAGCCCAGTGCTTTTTGCGCTGTCCGGCGAGCAACAATGGCTGCTTCTTATGGTGCCCTGGTCACCGTATATTATTAATTACTGTATTAATCTCGGCCGCCGCAAGCAATCTATTATACATGGGATAAGAGCTACCATCTCGCCATCAGCGCTTTCCACCCACACTTGTACACGTGGTCGCACGAGTTACCGTTCCTCTTCGACTTTATAACTTTCTCTTCTCTTCTCTTCTCTTCTCTTCTCTCTCTTTCTCTCTCTCACTCTCTTTTTCATTCCCAAAGGGTCGTCGATCGAATCTAAGCAGTAATGCCTCTACTACTAGCAACGTCAGAGAGCAAAGGGTGTTCCCGAGGTTAACATATTACAAATTAGATCTAACCTTTGGAAAAGTTGTCAGGAAATATCTGATCGTAAGTGAAACTAACACATTTGTACAACTCAATTTTCTTTGTTTTAGATTCCTGTGCATCTTGCATGCTAGCGAGGGTGGAACAAGAAAGACTCGAGAGTCTCAAATACGATAAGGCTGTTATTTATATTAAATGTGTCGATGACAGCGACGATTCCAAGGCGGAGATTATAACGGAGGTAATTTACTCTAAAGATTTTCTTTTTTTTTATTATTTCACGTAGAGGAGACGCCGTGTCTTGTATTAGATCGAAAAAAACGTCGATTGTCCTTTTCGTTGGCGCTTAATTCGGGTATCCTTTATTTCTCTCTCTCTCTCTCTCTCTCTCTCTCTCTCTCTTTCTCTCTCTCTCTCTCTCTCTCTCTCTCACTCTTTCTCTCTCTCTCACTCTTTTTCGATTCAAGATCTCTTATTCGTAGTTCTCGAAGATGGACGACGAGGAATTTTGTTAATGGCTCTACGTGCCGAGTCACCAGAGAGAAAGAGAGAGAGGGAGAGTCTTCTTCAGAAACCGGTCGCACCTTTGGTTTGATGTTGCCCGATAAGACGATTCTTTCAGAATCTCGTTTCTCTTATAGTAATAATAATAATAATATTAATAACGATAATAATCGTTATTACGTTTGATTGTCTTAAAAATATAGCACCTTATTCCTTCCATTTCCTTCGTTTTTTTTTGTTAAAAGATTCTCATATCTTCGTATAAAAAGTATTTTCGATTCTATAATGTAAGAATTTATTAAAAATTAATATGACGTGTTTGAACACTTATTTGCTATAGGTCGCCGCTAAAAGACCAAAGATGAACAGTTCGAGACCTTCTAGGACAAGAAGAAAAGTCAAAGGATCCCACGAATTGAAAGTTTCGTCGGAGATAACGTTGAAGGAACTGAAAGTTATGGTAAGGATATTTTGATTCGACAGACACACTGGCAGATTCAGTCAGTCAGCTACCCCTGGCTAAAGGTGAAACTGTGGTCAGTAAAAATCTAAGGTAGCTCGTTTGTTAATTCTTCCTTTTCCAGTTTCCTTTTCTGATTCTACCCGAGCATCCCCCATACCCCGTTGGTTGGTTGGTCGTCTTCCTTGGACTGGCTGGCGCATCGCCGGACGAAAGTAGTAAAGCGTAGTTATGGCTGGTTAGCATATGCCTGGGCCCTGGCAGTGTGCTTAAACTATTAAGCGTATTTATATTGCGAGGGCTGGGACCATCTCCCTTTCTTGGCTTGGGCAACCGGCAAAAAGCCGAAAGAGCATAAACCTCGCGCTAATAACAGGCCTCCGACTTATCCACTCCACTTCACTCCACTTCGCTCCACTCAGACTTCCATTCTAGGTCTTTCTCTTTCTCTTTCTCTTTCTCTTTATCTCACTCTCTTTCTTATTTTCTTTTTTTCTTTTCTTTTCTTTTTTTTTTTTCATTCCTCCTTTCTTCCCTCATTTCTTATCTTCTTCTTTTTCCTGTTACCGTTGTTTCTTCTTCTTCTATATCTTTTTCGTAGTCCCTTCGTAGGATCTTCCTTTGAGCCAAGATAGTTGATCTTTTCTAATATCTTCTGATAAACTCTTCTCATCGCATTTCGTCAATGGGAATACACGAAGCTTCATCTTCTTTCATTCGTTCATTCATTCATTCATTCGTTCATTCATTCGTTCGTTCGTTCATTCATTCATTTCTTTCTTTCTTCGATTTCATTCGATTTTACGGGGTACACACTTTGGTGTGATGAAAAGAAGAACTCTTCACGCGTTAGACCGTTATTGGAAAACATCGAAAGAGAGAGAGAAGGAGAGGGAGATGAGATGAGGATCCAAGGGTGCCGGATCAACACTAGCAACAGCATCTTCTCGTCGTCTTCGTTGTCTTCGTCGTCGTCTTCGTCGTCATCGTCGTCGTCATCCTGGAGAAGAGAAATATGTCGAGCGAGCGCGCGTTCTTCGCTTTTTACACGTTGGCAAAAAGGTGCGAAGCTCGATAAAAATGTTTGAATTTCATGGTCGAGTGCGGACAAGCGGTGGTAGCTTGCGCCCGCGAAACAGAGAGAGGGAGAGAAAGAGAGAAAAAGAGAGAGAGAATAATCAGAAACATAGAAAAAGACAGAGAAACATGATGGGCAACTCGCAATGGCGTTGGCGTTTACGTAATCGTCGTAAACTCGATATTACCTTCTCTATCACATTCCAAGTCACCCGTTCGATTCTTTTTCTCGATCGTTCTTTCACCCGAGAACTATCGTGTCTTGAAACGAGGGGAGGGGGACAGAAAAAAAATGAAAAAAAAATATATAAAAATGAAAAGAAAAATAATCTTAGAAGAATATCGTATTGTGTTTCTTCGCCATTTCTTCGGCATTTCTTCGAAAGAACGTCAATGGTCGGTTGTCATTGTTGTCTTTCAAATGGAAAGAGAGAGAGAGAGAGAGAGAGAGAGAGAGAGAAACGGTAGGAGATTTCTTTCGAAGCAACAGTACCGTGTAATTACAGCCCACTGTGTTCCCGCTGTGTTACTGTTGGTAGATTCTAATGATTCGAAAGGGGAATATAAGGTTTAATGTCGTCGCCGGGAAATTTGTGGAATTACGTAAGAACGCGTTTAATTGTGGAAACCGATTCGTTCTTTAAGATAAAAATGATAATGCTACACGCTTAACTATTGTCTTTAAGTGTTCACCGTAAGACGCGTACCTCATTTTAATTTGCCATCATTGTATTGAACAGAGTTTCGTATTGTACGAAAATATTTTCTTGTTGGTTGTGTTGTCTAACTAACATAATTTGAGGTATAGTTGCATGTCAATGAGATTCGTATCGATTGGAATTCTTGAATAACTGCAGTCAGTCTCGATCACACATCCGAAGTTGCTGCGCTGATGTTGTTGTTATTGTTGTGTTGTTGTTGTTGTTGGAAGAAAAAGAAGAGAATGAAAGGATCGAACTTTAGTTAACCAACGGCTTTAACCCACCAGCAATTTTCCAGCCACACCTACTTTGCCTTCTCGATCCTGTTAAACCTACCTCTATTTATCGCTTTTGTCGGATGGTTTTCGTGCTCCGAGTAGAAAGAGGAGACTTCAACGAAAGAGCCTTCGAGGTTTCATGACTCTTACAGGAATATTGACTTCTTTTTCTTTCTTTTTTTCTTTTGTGTTCTTTAACAATAAAGAAGAAAAAAAATCAGTTCTTGGGATTGGTAAATAAATCATATTCTTCTTCCCTTTTTTCTTCGAACGATTATCCAATAAACGAATATTTTATTATCGTTGTTTTGTTTAAGAATTTATTTGAAACACAATCGTCGGCTCGATTGGTAACGCGGAGGAATATATATTATTATCAATTTTTTAAATCACGATACGAGATAATAAATTAGACAAAAATAATTCGTTATTATTTTAAACAAATTTAGGGAATAAAAAAAAGAATCCTTCTGTTTCTCTCTCTCTTTCTCTCTCGAGGAGGAGGAGGACGAAGTAGAAAATGGAAGAGAAAGAGGAGGTGAGTTATTCCGCAGACAGTTTAAGTCAGTTTACGTTGGAAACGGTATAACCAGGGGTTTATACGTCTCCTTTCTGTGTGCACATCTTCTTTCGCGTAATGTATTCTTCTTTTCTCTCTTTCTATCTCTTTCTTTCTTCTTTTCTCAACGTGGTGGAAGAGGTCTCGGTTACTCGTTCGCTCGTAAAACTGAAGCAACCTGCGCGTTTACACCGACACCGTCATCGGACCAACCAACCAACCAACCAACCAGTCAGCCAACCAACCAACCAACTAATGGATCATCCAAGATGAGAGAAACAAGGAAAGAGGGAAAAGTATGGTCGGTCAATGGGGGTATCATCGCGAACCAAACACTTCTGCTGTTGCTGTTTTCGAAGCACCAACGTTGCTTTCACAAATTAAGCAATTACCTAGAGACGTGTATGCTTTCTCTCTCTTTCTCTTTCCCTTTTTTTCTCTCACCTTTTGCATACGTTCCTCTTCTAATATTCTTTACAATCCAAAAAGTTTTCTCCCACCATTTTTATCTTCTTTATTATCCTCTTCTTCTCCTTTTTTTTCGTCTTTGTTATCGAGCTCAATATTATCGCTGGTTTTATTTTCGAACAGTATATTCCGGATATACAGTTTGGTAATAAAAATGAAGGAAGAGTTATTCATCTCGTTCTTGTTTTATATTTTGTTTTTTCAGACGATGCAAATTTGCGGTGCCGGACCGTACGATCAACATCTGATGTTGGGCGAACACGAGCTTACCGATCACAGTCAAAGTTTAGCGGCCCTTGGGATATTTCCTGGTGCACTTTTAACTTTAAAGGTGAGCTTATTTTTTTTTTTCTTGTTTTATAAATCAATGAGATTGTGTTCTAAATTAGAAAGAAAATGTGAGAATCCTAGCGTAATGCCTCGAATGAAGTCTTGGGGTACGGTGTACGACGATACGACGTTTGTTTTGTTCTAAGAAAAGGACAGTGACAAAGAGATGCAATTTAGATTTAAGATCTAGCGACCGTTTCCCTTAAGCCCAAGACAATGGATAAGTAACGTCGGCAATGGCCCAAGATAACGGGAAGAACGACGTTCTCGTTTTGGGATTAACTCGAAACGCTTTCCTTGAGATTAGAAGCGTTAATTGGACTTACCACTCGAGAAATCGGAATCGTTAAGATTTCCCATTGAAGCCAACGAAAGAGTTCGTTTGTCTCGGATAGATTTGCTTAATTGTACCTACTTTCTACGAATAAGAGGACTCGGTTTTACTCTCCGAATCGCGATTTCGTGATCTTCCATTTTCAAGAACTGTTGTCTGATATTGAAATTTTTAATAATTCATATCCGGACAAACGTCAGTCGATTTGACTAGTACTTTGGTAGGATAGAGTCTGTCATAGCAATAACTTCATTTTTCTCTGTTTAAATTCATTTGTATTAAAAGAAGAAGAAAAAACAAGGGTAATAAAAGTATCTTTAAGGTATTAAGATTGCAACAATGTTCAATCCAATCCTCGTATATATTAGGATAAATTTTAAAATGTATAGAAAAAGTTTGTTAAAATCATCACATTCTTGGCGAGAGATATACTATAACTAAAACTGACAAAAAACACAAAAGGCCGGAATAAAAGTATATCGATAATCATCCCGATCGATCGATAATACTGATTCCGATTTCGATTCCGATTCCGATCGCGAGACGTATCTTTGGCGCAGCAGCGAGTGGGTTTATGTTTGTTCTTTTTTTTTTTTTCTTTTTATCCTTTTTGTTTTTCTTTGGAACGCGTAGAGATATCTTCTCGCCAAAAATTCACCGGACATCATCGTACGTTGGGCTGGGGGTTTGGGTTTGGGGTTTGGTTTGGTTTGGTTTGGTTCGGCGTTCCTGGGCTTTTTGCCGATTAAAAAGTGCGACCGAGCGCACTCCCGCGATGTTCGAACGATCGTTGAGCGATTCCTCGCCGAGGAGAAGAAAAATTCTCTCCTCTTCTTCGGTCAGTTCGTTCGTTCGTTCGTTCGTTCGATGGCGCTCGTCGTTGGAATAATTTCAGCATTCCGTCGCATTCCTCCGTTCACAGTCGACTGATTTTATGAAAGCGAGTCGAACGAGTCTCCGACCGAGAAGAGAGCGGCGCTCGCCACTCGCCACTCTCTTGGAGAGACTTTAAAACCGTTAACTTGTGACGTGCCTTCTCTCTCTCTCTCTCTCTCTCTCTCTCTCTCTCTCTCTCTCTCAAGTGAAAAAAAAAAGAGAGGAAGAGAATTACGAGCAGGCATCGCTTCTCATCTTCCGACTAGTTTACAGGCTGTGGTTACACTAGCTGCGAATTATAATCGGCAATCGTCTTGCCTCACCTTTCCTCATCTTCCCTTCCCTTCCCTTATCTTGCTACGCCTTGCTTTACTTTGCTTTGCTTTGCTTTGCTTTGCTTTGCCGTGGAGAATTCAACGTAGACCTCTCGACTACACCTGGAAATCGTTTCGCCGATTTTAAACGCTCCGCCGATCTCGCGTTGACCTGAAAAGTGCGTCAGATATTTATTTTCTCTTTCTAACGTGTCGTTCTGTGTGTGTGTGTGTGTGTTCATTGCACTATTGATTCATGTGGTATCCTTTTAGATATTAAAATGAATTACAATTTATATAAGATTAAACGAATTAGTAATGGTTACACCACTTTTCTATCAGTTTTATCTGTCTGTATAATAAACGATTTGTATTATTGCATTAGTGAATTCTACAAAAGATATATTTTAAAGCGTCGAATATTCAACGTTGATATCTAAAGGATTAATTCGATATAAACGTAACGATGACAAACAAGCCTTTTGCGTGTAAGAGTCAGTTTTTGCTCTTTTTAAACGGCATATTTACGATCGTAGTAACAACGGAGTTGAAAAATTAGAGTAGTAGAGTAGAAAATAAGCGCAAAGGGGGAGGAGTGAGGGGGTTCGAGTCAATTCCGTAGAAAGGAGGCGAGTTTAGAAGAGATTCCAACGTCTTGAAAAGAGGAAGAAGAAGAAGAAGAGTCCGTAAAGTCGGAGCTCGTTAGATGAGATCCAATGCCGATCGTAAAGATCATTGGTCGTTCTCGACGAAAACGTAAAACGTGAAAGACTTTTAAAGGATAATTCTGTAAATTCGTGGAAGAGAAGAATATAATGCATAGAAATATTCTTTTTATTTATCTTCAAATTATCGGACCAATTTCTACGATTCCTAGTCCTAGTTGTATAGGCAGACGTTTGAGGACAAAATCCGGCCTGTAAAAGTACACCGTGAAGCTGCTACTGCTTCGTTGTTGCTGTAGCAGCAAGCAAGAGCATTCTCTATCCTTGATCCTGAGCTACCGATCGGATATCAGAGAACACAATGACCAGGATGACTTGCAAGGGGATCCTTGCCCCGATCGAACTTCTTCTTGCGAGATATTTAATATAGCTACGTCATTCTTCGCGCAATTCAAGGTCACGCTTACAAAATTGATATATCTTTGCCACTCTACTACCTACGTCCACCTTACATTATTCTTTTTTTCGTTAATGGATACAGATTAACGAGTTTAGTCATATACCAATCTACCTCTCTTTCTCTCTCTCTCTCTCTCTCTCTCTCTCTATACTTACTTACTTAACAGCTATAGGTGTTTCTTATTTTTATCTCCCTAACCGGAATCACGATTTTCTACGCTCTCTTTCAAGGACGTGAAATATTATTCATTGAGAAAATGTCTATCTTGTTTGAAAATGTTAACTCTTTAAAAATTATCTATTTTTTTTTATTAGGAGCGGAGGAGAAGGTGGGGAAAAAAAATCTACCAGTTTAAATACACCGATTGTCTCTTCGTATATGTGTTGGTAATATTATGACGTTGGACTCTCTAACGATAAGTCGATTAATATTAATATAAATTCAATTTTTGAACTTTAACTCTATCAACGTAATTACCTGTACGCACACATAGACTGGATTTTTAATAAACTTAACTGTTAACTCTTAAATATCAACTCTACCAACCATACCATTTTCGTTTCTTTATCGTACAAGTAACGATTATTCTAGAAGTATTCGTTAATGTAAGGGTAGAATTTGTATGCAAAAGAATATATGATAAATATAAGATTGATAGTAAAAATCAGAGCGTGAGGGGGGGGGTGGATTTGAGACAGCAAGAATAGCAAAAGTAAGAGAGAAAGAGAGATGGAAGATGCGTCTCTTTGGAAGAGACAGTCGAGCATTAGAGGCGATAATAACGACAAGAAGCAATATCGTTTGGTACAAAGTCAGCTCGTTCTCTTCCCTTCACTTTTCCCTATTTTTTTGCAATTCCTCGTCGGTGTGCTCTTCATGGCTGATCGAGCGGAGTCTTTAGAGTCGGTCCGTCGAGTCTCCAACGGGCGGCACCCGCGTTTGATGTCGTGTGACGAATGTCCGCGTTGGACGCGCTCCTTCTCTCTCTCTCTCTTCGTCGGTCTCTTGGTTACTTTTATTTCTCTCTTTTTCTATCTTACGCGAGTCCTGGCAAAAGAGAGAATCCCGTATTACGGACTCTCTTCATAGCCAGCCAGCAAGTCAGCCAACCAACCAACCAACCGGCCAGCGGCAACTCTACTGCGCCAACAGAAAATTGGAAACATCCGATAGACCTCTTTTATATACCCAGCAACCAACACGAACCTGCAAAAAGAAACAGGCGCGAGGCTCGAACCCGAAAAATAAATCGATCGATCAATCGATCGATTTGCATGGTTGGTCCCCCCCCCCCGCAACGTTTATCCGAGTCATTCCTTCCTTCATTCATTCATTCGTTCGTTCGTTTGATATCAACGTAGGATTCGTATCGTGTTGATTTTATTACGATTTGGAGACTTCAATGCCACGTTTGGATCGATTGATACGAATGGATTGAGGAGAGTAAACGGACGTGATCTTTTTTTTATTTATAAAAATCGGTCAGAACAGGATTTTCCGATTTTTCGTTTTAGAAAATCTTTGAAGAAGATTGATAATTATTTGGTTGTTTTTATTCGTTAGGATAAAGTGTTTTCGCGATGTGTTTTCTACTAGTCATTTCTAGCAAATCGAAATCCGTTTGGGGAATCGATGAACCGCAATGAATCCCAATAGCGTCATCGATCGTCCTTTTAGTCCCTTTCGTGGATTCTCTGGTAACGAGGAGGAAGACCGAGTCCAAGGAAAGGGTCCCCTATTGGGGCCTTCGTCGAGGAATTCCGCGAACGAAATTCCGTGAAATTTCGCGGGACCCTTCGGGAACGTTTCTTCCAATAGCAGCGCAGCAGCAACAACAACAGTAGCATCAGCATCAGTGCCATCTCCTACCTTCTTTATCTTTTCTTCTTCTTCTTCTTCCTCTTCTTCCTTCAGCAATGTTTCTACGAGCAAGAAACTTGCAGAGACGCGAAAAATACACCACGTGGTTCCTTCACGATTCCTTTCCTACCTCCCTTCGCCTTTTATTCTTCTGTAGTTCTTTACCTTGTTAAACGAGGATCACGTTTACGTGAGTAGAGAAAGAGAGAGAGGAAGCATTCGAGCAAATGCTATTTCTCTTTCACTTTGCTTTCTTCATCTTTCTCTTTCTCTTCTTCTTTTTTTTCTTCTTCTTTAAAATAAACGTAGGGTTTCCTCTCGTGCAGATAATGTCGATGATTACGAAAGAAAGTATTACATCTCCGTAATAGAAATGTTCAAAAACTTATATTTACAATCTTTGAAGGTGGCAAACAAATTAGGCGTATTCAATATTATTCGATTAGGGATTGGAAAGTATTCGATCTATATTCGAATTAATTTCCATTTTTTTGTTTTTTTTTTTCTAGCGACAAACGTTAATAATAATTGGTCATAGGTAGGTTACTTGATGACTACCATCTTCGAATTAACGATCTTGTTTTTTAGCCCTCTCTCTTTCTGCCAGCATCTTCATCATTCGTACACCTGAGAAGGAGCCAGAAAGAACCGTCGAGGGTATAAGGGTCGTTGCACACTAATTACGAGAGCTGCACAATTAGCACCGTTCTACAAGGTTCGGATTTAATTGTCCATACCGAACAACGCGATCGCGGAAAGTCTCCTCTTCTCTACTTTTCCTTTGGTCCTCGTCCACCAAGATCGACTTTTTTTCGATATCAGATTCCACAGAGTCCTTCCTTCTTTCGACTTTTCTTTTTTCGTCTTGTCTCGTCTCGTCTCATCTCGTCTCGTCTCGTCTCGTCTCGTCTCGTCTCGTTTAGGAAAAGAACGACGTTTGCGCCCTATCTCTATGTACGTATATAAGTTGTTTGGTATTTCTGGAATTTTGCAATTTTCATTCGTCTTATGGTATTTGTTTGTACAACTTTTAGAAATAATTTTATTCTGTATAATATTCTGTACGCATTAGAAAATCTTTTTATCTACTTTGAGAGATTGTATGTTCCTTTTAAACGGTGTCAACGTATACACTATCCACGAAAATAAGAAGAAAAATGTGTTCTATGTGAAAATAGGTTATTTCTCAAAAATAAAAGTTATAATTTTAATTACAAAAATTGTTAACATTTATTCGACAACGCTGATTGATACAGTCCGACCAAAATGCGTAAATTTATCTCACCCTATCAGCATAGATACAGCGATGTAAAAAAAAAAAATGATCGATTTCATTTAAGATAATTATCAATCCAGACATTGAGTTAACAATTAATCTAACAATATATTCTTCATTAATCTAACACGATCTAATCGTTGGAGGAAATCTTTCGTACTTCTAATTATCCTCTTTCGATGGAATCATATAAAAGAATTTTTTTCTTTTTTTCTTTTGTTTTTTCTTTTGTTTTTTTTTTTATTGACTCGATAAATCATGTCACGATGACGATTAGATCGAAATTCTGTTCTCTCTTAGGGTACCTAAAGACCGGTAGCTTCGTGTCAGTGGTTGGGAGTCCTATAATTATTGCCTTTAATAACGGATCTTACCGCGAAGGATAAGATCGATGGAAGGAAGGGAATGGAAGGGTCTTCTTCTTCTTCCTTTCCCCCGTTCCAAAAAGGTAAAGGATTCTTTCGGAAGGAAAGATCCTTTGCTGCCTACCTACCGATCGTTCTCTCTCACTCTCTCACTCTCTTTTTCTTTATTTTTCTCTGCACCTGACCGGTCGGCCCACTCGGAAATAAATCAATTAAGCCGATGCAGATCTAAACGGCATCGTCATCGTCATCGACTTCGTTTCTCCACGCGTTGGAAATAATCTAACGCTCGGAACCTTTTAATCCGACAATTTCGAAAGATCGATTTTTTGTTTTTTCTTTCTTTTTTTTTTTATTTTTTTACTCAACTTTACTCTTTTATTGTACATCACATATATTGTAACGTGTACGATCGATTATGCACTATAAATTTTGAGATTTGTTTGTTTTTTCTTTTCTTTTTTAATTTTTTTATGATCGTATTGTACATCGTATACTTATTTTATTGATAACGTTTAGTATTTAACGCATATACATACAAATAAACATGCACATATAAATTCAAAACCTGAAATATTTCCACTTTTATTTTCAAAATTAACTCATGAAGGAATAGAATTTATTTTAATAATACGGTTAACATCGATTGTATATAAACGGTATGACCTATTTAGGAAAAATTTCTTATTATCGATTATGCACAGAGATGATTTATGAAAGAAGACTGATTGTTTACAGAAATACACAATAACGTTCGAACGACGATCAAGGCAACATCTGTCGCGTTTCTTTGGCAATTAGGCAGACAATTTTACCAAGTTTTTATACTAATCTTATAAAAGTAAGTGCATACGATATATCCTATTTAAATATACTACATATATACATAATTATCTTAATAATAATATGTTTTATGCATATGCAAATATATGGAATATTTAAAATATTATGTTTAATTTAATAATTAAAATAATTTATCATAACTTTATATAAAATAAAATATTATATAGGTATATATACTATACACATACAAATATTTATCTCATTAATAATATATTTTATGCATATGCAAATATATATAACATTTTAATTATTGTTTTTAATTTAACGATTAGAAATATAATTTCATGTACATATATATGTGTTACCGTCATAGCCGGAAATCCGCCATTGCTAGTAATTTCTCGGCATTCTCATCAATGCAAAGCGCCTTCCGATGAATCGGAAATATCAGAGAATGCAATGCTGTAAATTGTGCATCTTTGCAATTTCTTTGAAAAGTTTTGGTAATGAGAATGGCTAGGAATTACTAGCAATGGCGGATTTCCGGCTATGACGGTAACATATACATATAATCTATACACGTGTGCGATGTTATTTCAAAGAAAATGATTTTAGATCGGTAAGATTAGAGCCCGATACGCATCCTAATCGATTTGGTTTCCCTGGGAGATTGCTGACATTACTCATTTGCCTATACACGTCGTTTATAATATCAACATTTCACGGATAAATTCCCTATTTCACACAATTTCCTTCTTTCACGAACGATATCTGAACGATCAGAACGCGCAAACGTAAACGATAACGATCGTTTAGTATCATTTTCTCTTCTTTCTCCTCTTTTGATTCGTTGTCTAACGGATAGAAAAGGGAAGAAGAGAAAAGAGGTAGAGGAGACGCCATGAATTTTTCGGGGACGCTTACCCAATTCCCAGCTGCGTCCTATATGAGATTCGTCCCTAGCATACGAGATTTTTTTTCTATCATATTCTTTCTCTCTTTCTCTCCCTTTGCCCTTTCTCTCTCACCGTCGAATATATATAGATATTTTTTTTCTTTATATATATATATATATAAGCAAAACTTCTCCTTTTTGGACACTCGCGATTCTCAGCTCCTAGGCAAAAGCCTAAGTTAATATTAATAGGGATATTTATGGGCGTTGGGTCAGTCGTGGTCACAACCGGCGTGGCTAGAGAACTACCGATAAAAGAAAATCTGAAAATGCCATGATTTATGATCCCTCCTTCTCCTCCTTCTCCTCCTCTCCTTCTTTAACTTCGGCACCCTTAAACGCTGAATAAGTTATGGTCCGTAGCCGCGAGCCCGGTTATACCATAACTCGACTATGCCTATCGTATATTGACTTTGCTTATCGGGAAACTAAACTACTAGAGTGTGTTGATCATTATTTCATTATTTTTCTATTTATTCAAGAAACACGTTATAAACATTTGTCGTTTAATTATTAAACTCATATATTGGGGTGTTACATTTTTCTAACAAAGACAATATTATTAATTTGTGTCGATATAATTAAGATAATAATGCATTATAAATCGACAAAATGTTATAGAAATATATATAATCAAATCGTCAAAATATTCATTATGCTAAAATTTCTTTGAATTCAGTCATACTGTCGTAATAACTGACACGTATTACAATGTGTTATGTATCATGTATTCGAAGAGTTTCAAGAAGATATTGAAGTTTAAACGGTGGTGTCCATATCAAACCCACTTGATGGCTCCTTCCTCAGTCATCCTAAGCAGTAACAACTAAGCTTCTGTTTGTTGATGCAAACCTCGTCGCAACCGGGCCTCGACAAACCACCGCCCACCAAGCACCGCTCCCTTTCAGATTAACCTTCTCGATGGTTCTCTCTTCTTCTTCTTCATCTTCTTCTTCTTCTTTTCCACCGAGATACTTGGTCTTTTTCCTCTTGCTCTCTGTCGAGGGACATGTGGCGTGCCAGAACGACGGCATCGTGCTTGCGGCTGCGGGAGAGCTCGAACCAAGCAACCAAGCAAGCGAAAGAGAGAGAGAGAGAGAGAGAGAGAGAGAGAGAGAGAGAGAGAGAGAGAGAGAGAGAAAGAGTATACTTTATTACATACGTCTGAAAGTACTCTCCCAAGTATTCCACTGTATTTTTATATCATCTCTTATAGGGTTACACACCAACAAATTCTCTCTCTTTCTCTTTCTCTTTCTACGAAACATTCGAAAGAATAATTCAAGTCAATTCTTTCTTTCTTTATACTTCTCTGTCTCTCTTTTTTTGTTTCCATAAAAAAGAAAAAATTAAAATATATATTTTCCTTGGCCTTGTCTCTCCTCGTTATTAATTTTCTTTTTCTCTTGTTGAGTTCGTTTAATCTCTGGTAAATTCTTCGCATCGTTTATCAATCGAGAACATTAACTTTGAATATTTCGGTCGTATTAGTACGGCGAAAGGAGAGAGAGAGAGAGAGAGAGAGAGAGAAAGAAAGAAAGAGGGGAGGGGATCGTAAAAGTAAATGAAACAGATCGTAAAGTTGGACTATATCCGGCTGGGTATATAAAACTCGATACAGTTTTACGAGTGTTTGGATTATCGCGGTAGTCCTACTCGGTAAGTTCGTCCTTGTTTAAAGGTAGAGGAAGAAGAAGGTGAGGGAAGGGCTGGGGGGTAGGAGGTAGGGTGGGGGAGTATCGGCTATCATTCTCTCTTTGAGTATAGTTAGAAAAACTTGAACGTTCGCGCCCTGAAATCTCTGACATAATAATATTGTACGGATAGAAAGACTGATGTGAGTACTTTTAAAAGAGTGCGAGAGAGTTAGAGAAGAGGGTGGGAGAAAGAGAGAGAGAAAGAGAGAAAGAAAGAAAGAGGAGGATGCTTTTATGACGTTCACGAAACGCACAGCGGATATTTATGGTTGCGTACACGTGTTCCCACATACACTCCGATCTATATTTGGCTGGGATGGTAACCCTGAATTCCTCCGTCTCTTCTGCTCTCTCTCTTTCTCTCTTTATTTCTCGCTCACTCTTGTACATACACGCACTTGTGAACCGTGCGGTATGCCAGCCTCTACAGGTTGCTGTTTCGAACAAGTGGTCTCTCGAATACACGTCGATATACTAACAGACCTACCGTTCTCGTTAATATTGTTAGACAAACAAACTTCCTATGGAATGATTTTTTATTTTCTTTTTTTCCTTTTTTCAAAGTATGACGATCTCATCTCGACTATCGACAATTTTCGCATAATTGGAACTCGTGGAGAATTAAAAAAAAAAAGAAAGAAAGAAAGCGTGGCAGACCATTTTCAGTAGTTTCATCAATCGGATTACTCTCGTGACAAAGTTTCAACAACAATAATCACAGGGGTATCCAGTTTCGAGTGGCAAAACACGAAAGATTAATCTCTAAATGTTAAAAGCCGTCTAGATTCCATAGATCATACCGAAGACTTTGGACTCCTATCTCGATTATATTTCTGTTTCTCTCCTCCTCCTCTTCCTCCTCCTTTGGTCCAGTTAGGGCTACTCCTCCGCGAGCGTAAGTTAAAACGGCTAGCGCCCAAACACCGTGGTTACTCGCACAAGTCACTAGCACACCACCACCACCACCCTTATTCGTTGAATCCTGACCAACTCGGAGAGAAGAAGTAGGAGGAAGAGGAAGATTTGTCTCCTAATGTAGTCAGTGAGCCTCGGGGACGACGACTGGGGTTTGCGAGTAGGCGTCTAGGAAAGTGAGTAATGCTTACGACAAACGCAGCACCCAGGGGGCTGAAAGAGGCTAGCGAAGGGGAATAGATAGATAGAGAAGGAGAGAGAGAGAGAGTGAGGAAGAGAGAGAGGGGAGTGAGGGGTTGGAAAAGAGATAGAGAAGATCCCCGTGGATAGGGTGCTAAGCGACACACTAAGACCACCCTGCGACTATCTGCCTGTTTCCTCGAGGGGTGATTTCTCTTTCTCGCTTTCTCTTCGTTCTCTTTCTCTCTCTTGCTCGTGCCATTCTTCTCTCGTCTCCGAGAAGGGAAGCAAATCGTTCGCGATCTTTTACGTTCCGCAATTTGCCAGGTTATCACCCTTCTCTTCCTCCATTTCACTGTTCTTTCGGTAAAGGGTGGCAACTTGTTAGAAGTACTTGGATCATCGAGTAACGATCATCCTAATCGTTTTTGATAACCATTTCATTAACTATTAACACATACCTTTCTATGAATATCCTTATAAAAATATTCTATGTTTTTTCTTTTTTTATTTTCTTCTCAAAAGAAATAAGATATGGTATGATACGTTGAGAAATTGGACGACCGAAAAGATGTCAATGAAGAGAAAGACGAGGAGGACGAGGACGAGGATAGTGATGGGCGAGAAATATCATGAAGGCAGTCTTTGTGCACAGCGGAAACATGCTTCGTCGTTTTCGTCGTCGTCCTCGTCCTCGTCCTCGTCCTCCTCGTCGACGTCGTCGTCGACGTCGTAGTCTCCGTTTCTCTTTCTCTTTCTTTTTCGGTGAGAAACGCTGAGTGCTTCTTCTTCTTCTTCTTCTTCTTCTCCTTCTTCTTGTTCTTCTTGTTCCTTCTTCCAAGCTTCTACGCGATCATCAGAGCCAGGCATCACCCTGAATGCCCTACTCGAACTCATTTTGGGGCCGAATTTTAGGTGGCATGTATCACGCACCATGTCTAAATCAAGTGGCACGGCTCGATCGCGCGGAAATCTTACATTGTCATCGTTCTAGTCTAACCGTTCCTCTCTCTCTCTCTCTCTCTTTCTCTTTTTCTTTTTCTTTCTTTCATCTCTTTCAACGATCGTCCAAGGCATTCCGAAATCGCTGAGTCACGTCTTTAATTCATCGTCTTACGTGAACCAACCGTTTTATCGACTACGAACATTCTTCCTACTTTCTGTTCGATCGGTCGGAACATCGAACTTAGTTACTCCTCTCTCTCTCTCTCTCGTACTTTTTTAAAATTATTTATCGATCTATCCACTTAATCTCGTTCTCTCTCATAGTAATCGATTTTATTCATTTATTTATTATTCCTAGTATTAAAAACAAAAGTAGACCGGTTATTCGGTCTAATGAAGAAGAAGAAATCACCGTTAAGGAAAAATTACAATTATAATATCTCTATGCAAAATCTAATGATTTTTCTCAGAGAAGAAAGGATCTTTGACGAAAAGAAAGAGAAAAAGAGAGAGAGAGAGAAAGAAAGTCCGTCGATATTTAGGTCGAACGTCATCGTCGCGATAGTTAACTGGAGAAGTTAGAATCGAGGGTGGGAGGTAAGGGTAGGTAGGGGATTGGAAAAATATAAAAAAAAAGTACAAAAATGGTCGAGTGTCGAGCTCTCCTCACCACCCGTTATCCAATCGAGCGTAAAACTCATCAGTCACTTCCCCACACACAACACCTCCGTTGCGGTATCGGTGACCGTCTAAAAACTGTCGCACAATCTAATCTCTCTGTCTCTCTCTCTCTCTCTCTCTCTCTACCTTCTCGCATCATCTTCTCAATTTCTCTCTTTCTCTTATTCGTCTCTCTCTCTTAACGACCGCGCCAACGAGCCTCTTCCTCCCTTTTTAATAATGACTTTGGTATAAACGAAGCAATTTTTTATTTTTTTATTTTTTATTTATTTTTTTTATACGAACAAGAGTAAGAGATTTCTCAATGGCCGTAGATAAGAAACATTTTTAACGCGAAACCGATGAACACGCCATTATTTAGAGAACAAAAGGGACAGGGGCGGCGAGGGAGGAGTAATTTTTGTAAACTTAACCAAAAGGAAGCTTCTTCTTCTTCTTCTTCTTCATACCTTCCTCCCTCATTCCCCATCCCCCTTCCCCCATTGAAAACATCACGATACCGACGAGAGACCTCGAGGGAGGGAAGTGTATGAAGATATCCGTCGACTCCGTTGACTCTCGGTGGCCGACTTTAAAACCCTGCCCTTTTCCTCAAAATAATTTGAATAATTACCATCCACTTTTTCATTCAGGATGCTAAACAGCTGTTGTCTCCGGTACTTCTTAGCTCGCCACGGGGAGGGTGGTGAGGGGACGGGACAAGAGACAGAGACAATACTCTCTGGTCTCGAGGTCTTTCTTCATTTTCTTAAAAGATCCTCCTCTTCGTAAACGTACCCCATACCTTATTTTTATTATATTTTCTTTTTAAACGTTCTCCACGCGTCAAATTAGTCGTCTTCATAGTCGTGAAATGCTGCTAATGGTGGTAACATTTCAATTCCTTACGATTAGGAATTTCGCAACGTACTATATATGCCCCATGTAGTGTATATGTGTTTTCATTTTCGCTTCAGATCACGAAGGATTTTCTTGGGTTACCGAGGAATATCATTCCAAGAGAGAGAAAGGGAGGGAGAGAGAGGGAAAGTCTACGAGGAGACATCCCGTAGGGCACGTACGACTTCTATTAACGACAGGGTGCCCTCCTTTCTCTTTTCCTCCCCGTTTCTATTCCTCCACTACTACGACAACACAGTATCATCTCCTGCTTTCAACAAAACACAGGAATACCAGCAGCAGTTTAGGGTGGGGACAGGGGGAGGGTGACTTTACTCGGCAACCCCCGAGTAATAATTCGTCGGCTGAATTAGCGCCATAAGTTTGGCGCCGCGACAGTCGCGGGGACAATATTAATCTACTTTGAATTTATATACCAAGCGGTCTTCCGCCACGTAACTTCTACTTGTATCGAGTTCACTATACGAATTTAAACCGGTTCACGGTAATACTATTTTAGTGATAAGAAATATCTGCATATGCATATTTCTATATGGTTAATGGGTCTGGTTTGGTTGGAAAAAAAAACTAGTTACCCGCATATTCGGTAAAGTTAAGTAACTATGGGGCAACGACTGGTTAATACTCGAATAGGGGGGAGAGAGGGGTGACCGTTGAAAAGGTCTCGTTGAAAAGTTCTTCAAATCCCCGGTAAAGGAAGATTAATTGTAAACTCGTAATTATAGGAACAAATTGAATAGAAAATACCGAACATTGGTTTGAAATGTTCAGACGATGAAGATTTTAGAAACGGGTATGTTCGAACGTTGTTTAAGAAAGTGACGAAGAGAAAGGGTTTTGGATAGGAACGTTGGGTTTATTAACTCTGTGGCTCGCGGTATTAAGAGGCGGTTGAGGAAGAGGAAAGGGCGAGATTCACCCTCTTGATGTAGACAGATAAATAACTTGGGACAGCCTGTGAATATAACACGAGCATTCGCTTAATTTTAAACCGGTTACAAAAGACTCGAAGAAAAATAATAGAAGATAGATATAATAGACTTCGGATGTTTCTATCGCAAAAATCCTAGTGACTAAGGATACGATGATTCGTCACTTTTGCACACTTTTTATATCGTGTTTTATTTCGATACCGATTGGAATCGATGTTAAAACATTGTAGAAAAATTCTTCATCGTTTAGTTTTAAACTTCGCTCGATGATCTTTCTTTTTCATGCTACGAGATAGTAGTAGAAGAAGAGAAAGAAGGAAGAAAGAATGAAATCTCGTAACGTGTAACGATAGGATAAGAAAATCGTAGCGTTAAATCGTTTTCAACCGACGAAGAGAAATTAATCATTTATTTCTTGCTTTGGCGGCCCTCGTCGCGTGTCTCTCCCGTTCACCGTGTGCTTTCATTCCATCGACCTCGAACATGGTTGGTCTGGCCTATGCCAATGCGCCTCCTCCTGCACGTATTTTTTTTTTCGATCAGATTACTTTGTAAAATTGATTTTAACGAAAATTTTAAATCCTGGCATTGACATTATCACAGTATTGACCGTTATCAGTGTATTATAAAGTTTGTAGATATCCAAATACAGAGGTAGAAAGATTTAAAAATAAAAAGATATCTTCTTCGAGTTGGAACTCACGGTATCGATTTTCTCGGCATAATTTGTTCGAAGTTAGGAGTAGTAGAGCCTCGTTTCCTTTGAAAACAGCGGTACTCGGTAGAGAGTTCATCGTCTCGTCGGGGGAACACTCTTTCGGTGTAGAAAAAAAAAGAAAAAAAAGAAAGAAAGAAAAGAAAAGAAAATATAAAAATAAAATAAAATAAAAGTTTATGTTAAGCCGAAGAACCGCGAGACTGTACTCTCCGTCAGAGATTAAGACATTCCCGGACTAATAATTTTCATGTACCGGGTCTGAAATGTTTTGTCCGTAACGTCGAATTTCTTTCAAACAACTTTTCCTTCCCCTTTCTAACCCTCACAATTATTTCTACTTATTTTTTCGAACGAAATATTATTTCAACATTGGCAAAATATCGGGCAAGGGTGTCGTCCCGATTTGGAAGAAATTCGATCGATCGTTCGATCGATTTTTTTAGTTTCAAGTTGAATTATCTCGGTGGACAATAGGTGTCAGTCGACAAGTTAAACTTTGGTGCCGAGAGGTGCGCCTTCCGAGTCCGGAGTCTGCAATTATGAGCCATACCACGTCGGACCGAGGCTCATAACGAACTCACTATATTGCCCGAACATTTCAAAACTCGACTTATAAACCGTGTAGACGCTCTTTACCCGTTTTCTCTTTCCTTCCTTTCCTTCCTTCCTTCTTTCCTTCCTTCTTTCTTTATTTCTACAACTCGTTATTTTGTTTTCTTTTCTTTCTTCTTCTTCATCTTCATCTTCATCTTCATCTTCTACTACTACGTCTTCTTTTCTACCTTTTGATCTTTCAACGGAAAGGAAACTACTTCGAGGAAACTACAAGTTACGCTAGAATTACGTTTTGCTTTTCGAACTGATCGATAGATCTTCGGAAATATCGGCTCGCGGTTGATGATGGAACGTTTTGCGAAACAATGAGAAACGATTATCATTTTGTTTTACTTTATTTCTTTTTCTTTTCGTTCTATTTTTTTTTTTCTTTTTACGTGTTTAATTTCAGTCAACAAAATAAATGGAAATACAGTTGAGATGATAATGTACTCGTAACTAATCTACGAAAATTCATCGTTCGAAAATATCATAAATCATACCGTGTAGAGACGAGAGAGACTATAGGCGACTAGCAGGAAACATCGACCAGATGTCTCCGATTATATACGAACGTCTTAGAAGAGACACGTGTGTCCAGAACATCGTATGACACTTGCTATATTTAGTCCTGTGGGAAAAAGGGATCCCGGAGACGTAATCACACCTACGCGGTTTACGTGCTACTTGTTATGACAAATTTTCTTTCTATTTTTTTTCTTCCCTTCTTCTAATTCTATTTCTATTTTCACGTAAAGACAATCGTAGAAATGAATTTTTCGTATGACAAAGATGGACAAAAAAAATAATCATCTGAAAATCGAATTAGGATAGGATAGGGAGAGGGAGGGTGGCGGGGGGTCGGGGAAAAAAAGAAACAAAAATTTTGTTCAAACAAATTTAAATGATTCTACAACATACTGCCGAATATAAATAATATTTCATATTGTGTTCGTTAAGAAAAATCCAAAATATGTCTTAATGTTAATTAAATATTCGATTGATAGTAATAGCGAAGATTATTCGAAGCGTGAGAGAGATATATAAGTCCGAAAAGATCGTTCCGTAAAGTCAAAGTAAAAGCAAGGAAGGGGTTCTTCTTGACACCACATTCAAAGATGATCCCACGTGTGCGATCAGAGAGAAGACGCGTGGGAAGACGTTCCTACGGCCGTCGGCAGCTGTAAACACGTGTCCTCTTATGCGAGCCATCGCTAAAATTCAACATACATCTTCCATTCCTTTGCTTTATCACGTTTCAAATTACATTTATAGGAATCTTTCATTCGGTTTATTTCGTTAAACGAATTTTACTCGTTGACTGACGATTTCATTCAAATGCATGTTTTATTTTATGCGAAATTGATGACAAAAATTGGTCGATCAATCGAATTTTTTTTTCCAATAAATCGATGACAATAAAATTCAATAGGTTTATACGGGTTTTTAATTAAAGAAACAAAATGACGTAACTAAAAAATACGATGATACTTTTTCCTCCCTAAATTCGATAAATCGAAAGGGCGATTAGTCGAAATCGCTAAAATCAGAGGAGAGAGGGGAGGTTAAAAGAAAAAGAAAAATAAATGTTAAATAAACATATAAGAATAATATGTGATTGGATATATTTGTTTATAATAAATATATAATCTCGTTTGATTTTTCAGATCGACGCGCCAGTAGAAACCGAGCCAAGCGTCGAATCGGATGTGATAAGTATGGAGGTTACGTCACCGGAGAAGGGTTTTAAGGGTAAGTTAGAGATATGTGTTATAATTTAGTGATCCTAATGGATGATCTCTTATAGACGTAATTTCGAAATATAAATCGAGAGAAGTGCGCGAAATCAAACGCGGCGGCTGTCTGCTGTTGTTGCCAGAGTAGAAGAAGAAGAAGAAGATTCGTATTAATACTTGGGTGTTTCTAACACACATTCGCATATACATATACCGTATGTCTTATATCTAACGTGTATATATATATATATATATATATATATGAGTTAGGAGAAGCGAAAGCAATCCACTTAAGTGAGGCAGAGGACGTCTTCCTTCGGGTCTTTCGTCTCTTTTCTTTTGTGTCCCGTTGTTGGAAGGAGGAAAGATCGGGATAGGTTTTGTTCTTTAACAAAAATCTGACAAATATGCTGCGATTTGCCGAAGAAAGGAAGCGAAGTGCACCACCACCACCATCACTACCACCATCACCACCATCATCATAACTGCTACTACTACTACTACTACTACCTTTCCTTCCTTCCTTCCTTTTTTCCTCTTGTCTATCGTATTCCAACTGTCTTTCGAGATACCAAGAGAGAAACCACCCCCGATTTCCTTTCTCTGTGCACAAGGGGTGACTCTTAAATTACTTAGACCCGAACAAAACGTAACAAATGACGGCGAATCGAGGCACTTATGCGATATTGGCCTATCACCACTATCTCGTTGGTTCCGCGTATATTGATACGTCGCATTAGGACTACTCTCGACGTTCTTTCTTTCTTTCTTTTACTCTCACTCTCGCTTATTTTTTTCTTTCCCTTTCCTCTCTATTTTTCCCTTTTACCTAAGATCTCGCGTTACTTTTCCTACGTTAAATTCGATTTACGGAAATCGAATTCTTTCGATGTATGTGTTTCTTCTCTTCTTTTAAACTTCCTCTTAGATAGAATTCTGATAAATCAATTTACGGGGTCTTCCATACGCGTTTATATGAATCAGTGTACGATCTACATAAGTCGTCTCGTTTATAAAGTTAATGAAAAAATTGTTAAACATTTGTTTTTTAATGAGGAGAAAAAAAGAATTAATGTAAAATCGGTCTTAGTTTCTTTTTCGGTACGAACGCTATCGGTGTTGTAAATTTAAATTAATATACTTTCTCATATATATAAATAAATTATATTTATTTTATAAATCTCGTTATATATGTAAAATTCTATTCTGTGGAGTCTTTATTGGAACTTTTAATTACGTATTTACGTTTGAATTCGTGTGCTAGCCAAATTTTTAATAAGAATCTTTATCTTTTAAATGGGAAAAATATTGTTTTAAAAATTATTGAAACATTATTTTCATGTATTCTTCTCCATGTAAAGTTCCAAGTAATGTAATAAGTATAATAAGAGTGTGAGAGGGAAAGAAGCCACTCGATTCGAAACATTCCAAAAGTTTAGCACGAACGAGGTGGTGGTTTCCAACCCTCTCTTCGTTCCAAGCTTTCCTCTTTTCCACGCTTATCCTCCTTTGCCAAGGCAGTAGGTTATTAATGGTTTTCGCGAACTGAGTTTATTAAGGAGCTCTGCAAACTCCGAAGTACATTCATGAACACGCAAGTTTTCTCACGTTAAAAGTGTTCAAAGAACATTTGAGTGTTCCAAACTATTACACACACATATATATATTTATCAATTATTTTACACACACATTCGTTCTTTTTTTAATAATATATGAAATATTTGTCTATTATTGCACGTCATTTTCTTTATTTGTTGTTTTTTTTTAACTTAATTAAAAGATTAATCGAATTCTAATTTATTCAATATATTTTTCTCTTAACAGAAAGTAAAAGACTAAGATTTGAGTATCGAGAAAAAGTAAAAAATAAATAATTGTTCATTTCGATGCATTAATTTAGAGAGAGATTTAGAGAGATCATTCAGGTTGAATGATTTCACGTTTGAAATGATCGGAAAGATGACGACGATGACGATGGTGATGTTGATGATGATGATGATAACCTAAACTCCTCCCACCCCATTGACACATCCTTTGCTCGGGAACTATTAAGCTAAAGATTGTAAGCGCGAGCGTGAAAGAAGTCTCGTGTCGCGAAAAACTAGTAGTCGCGAGAGGAGAGAAGAAAAGAAAAGAAAAGAAAAGAAAAGAAGCGAACGGAAGGAAGGAATGGGGCGGGAGATGAAGACATTATCGTCGTCGTGCCTTGGTGCTCGCTGTTTGACTCGACAGAAGAAAGGAGGAGAGGAGGATGCACCTGTCACCGTGAGAGAGAACCATCTCTCTCTCTCTTCTTTCTCTCTTTTGCACTCTCATTCTTCTTACTGCAGTTGTGGAAAGGAGAGAAGAGAGAGAGAGAAGAGAGAGAGAGAAGAGAGAGAGAGAGAGAGAGAGAGAGAGAGAGAGAACAGCAGCGTATAGGCGGCGATTATGCGCGAACGACTTTAGAAAACACATCTCTTCTAAGCCGACTATTATTTTTCTCTTCTCCTTTATCTTCTTTACTTCATCTTCATCTTCATCTTCATCTTCATTTTCATCTTCATCTTTGTATACGTATTCGGTATTCGTATTTCTCTTTCTCTTACTCATCATCTTCTGTCGGCTTCTCTAACCATCGTCGGAAATTATACTAGAGCACGAGATAATGTAATAATAAGTATAAGTTTCGAAAAAGGGAAGAACCTTTTTCTCTTCGTATAGATGGAACAACTAGAACGAGAGAAAGAGATAGAGAGAAAGTTGAGTTGTGCAGGCTCTCTCTCTCTCTCTCTCTCTTTGTCTTTCTTCTACTCTCGCAATCTTCACCGCTGGCTAAAAATCATTATGTCGTTTCGCTTGGAACCTAAGCATTTTCATCGACTACTCCCAAGAACGATAACTATTTTCGGGCCCTCTTTTTCGAAAAAATACCTCTGTCTAGTTTGTTTAAGACGTCGTAACACGTTCAATCCTATTTTTTTATTTACAATTTAAATTATACAATATTACGCGTTATTATTGTTATTATTATTATTATTTTTTTTACAAGGATATTTACTTTATACTCTAATCCTCAAAATCATTTTACAATTTAGCAATGAACACTACAGACACGATTTGAAATCCTTCGAATAGATTTTTTTTCCTTTTTTCTTGGCATCGTATCAAAAATGAAAAAATCAAAGTGATCTCAGAAAATATTCAATAACGAGAAAATCCTTCGTTATTAAGTATCGAAAAAAAAAATAGAAAATTACATTTCCCGAACAATCCAATAGAATGTAAACGTAAATTCATTCTCAACGTTATCGTGACATCTCGTGACATTCGAAGTCGTCGTAAAAACGTGAACTATCCTATTTCTCTAAAATATAGGCGAGAAATAATGCTCTCCGTCCTTCTCTAGCTTTGCTAACGTAGGACGGAATGGTTTTTATTCCGTACAATGCAAATGCATCTTGGATGTTTTTTTCCTTTCTTTTTCTTTTTATATCAGAAACGTCTCTCGCAAGAATTTCACGGTGGAACTTGTCGACTCCCTCTATCTTTCTTTTTCTTTCCTTCTCTTTAGAATAACGAAGGGAACCGAGAAGGGTGACTATGAAATAGAAAGAGAGAGAGAAAGAGAGAGAGAAAGAGAGAGAGAGAGAGAGAGAGAGAGAGAGAAAGAAAGAGAGAGAGAGAGAGAGAGAGAAGAAGGTAAAGTAGAAAGAATAGAAAGATACCACACCAACATACAAACGCTCTATCGTATCCTTTTTTGCTATTAGCTAAGTATACCGCCTCTGGCTTATGTTAAGCTTCGGCAATTATTTGTCATAGTCAACTAAGACGAGGTGCTGAGGGAGGATCGAGAAGAACATCTCTCTTTCTCTCTCTTTTACACACACACACACACACACATTTACTCTTTCGCACAGGCATACGTTCGTAACATCGAGAGAGACCTACCCATCAATTTCACCCTGATCATCCTCGCAACCCATGTCTCTTCCCTTTCTTTCTCCTTCCAAGACTCGTAAAGCTCGACCTTGACGGTTGTTAGAAAAATAGGTCAGTTATGAGAACGTTTGATACGTTTTTCTATCAATTCAACGTCATCGTGTTTTTTTTTTAACGATATATATATATTTTTTTTCCCCCAAATTTCTTTCGTTTCCCCTCCTACTTTTTTTCTTCTTTCTATATATCGTCCTAATCTACGACTATTTCTTTTCTTAATGTGTTTTTAAGAAGCTTGGATATTATCGACCTTGAAATCATCTCTTCCGCTCTTTCGTTCCTTTTCTTATTCTTTTTTTTGTTCTTCTTCTTTCTGTAGGGTTCGTAAGATTTTCTTGAAAATTTAGAATGAATCTTGGAATGAAAAAAATAAATGTTTTTTTTTTCTGTGATTTATTTTTACACGTAGAAAACAACCACACCCTCCCTCTTTCTAATTGTTCGTATACATTTTGTACATGGTTTGATTAACTTTGTAAACTTTGAGCTATTTATCTCGTCATTTTCTTTTTTTTCTTTCTTTTTCCCGAAAGAAATTCTGTGAACCGTGGAAGAAAGTCGAAGGAAAGAAAAAAAGTATATACGGTGGAAAAGGGTTCAACTTTGGCTAACTTCCGGTTGTATATGCTACTACAAGGACTGAGAAAAACCTTTCGGAAAAGTCAGCCGAGCGAAAAAGCCAAACTCCCTGTTCGATTCTCTATTTCGAACACAACAAAATGTTCGTTCGTTCGTTCGTTCGTTCGCCTAACCGACGTACGTTCACTCTTCTGGAAATCACGATATACACAGACATTCGGTTGAAGACAATAGTAAGGACAATGCATCGAAGTCAATTCCTTCCTTTTTCGGATGAAAACTCGAAGAAACTTAAGATAACTCGGAAAGAAATGTGATAGAAATAGAAAAAAAAGAACAAAAATCATCAATATGATTATAACAAATGTTAATAAATATTATTACGCGCGTTTAAACGGGATATTTGTCATTTTTAAACGTGGGTCCAATGTCAGATTATTTGATTGAAATAAAACCTCACCAATTTCCCTGAAGTTATGTCTCACAATGAGACATAAACAAATTCATTCGAAATATTCATAAATGATGTTTTATATTTAATGCAATTATTTAATAATAACATTGACTTGCTGCTTATGATCGAAAGAAAGAATCTATTCAATCGATATTTGTATTACATACAACGGAAATAATTTAATTGAATTTTATTTTGTTGCAGGAACCGAATTGGTGCCAAGCTGATCTGCGAGACTCGATTTTTGGTAGTAGTCAAATATTACGTTGAAAACCTTAGAACGGTTTTATTAAACGGATAGCCAATGGGCGGCATAAAATATTTTTCTACGCGAGCTAATAATATTATGTAAATACATATATACATATAAATACTCCACAGATACGTGTATTTATGTATATATGTATATAAACATATATATAAATATATACATATATATATATATGGAAATATTATATCGTGCTACAATACATCGTTCGATTTGACTAAAGAAGAAGAAGAAGAAGAAACTCGTTGGAAAATGTTAATCGTAGTTGAAGTTTCTTTCATCCTTCTTCTTTTTAATATCGCACGATGTAGTAAATTCGTTTATTTAGAAAGAGAAATATGAATCATAGGAAAAAATTCGAAAAAGACAAAAAAAAAGGAACAACAAATATCGTCTTTCCTTTTTTTTCTTATTGAGAAATCGGTCATTGATAGAAAATTGGTCAATAAAAAAATTGCACAAATGTCGCGTTGTCTATACTTATCTTACATTCTTTAAAGCATATATATATATATAATATATATATATTCTTATCGAAGAAAGGAAAGACGATATTAACAGAGTTGTTCGATTAACGTGCAACCATAAAACACGGTGCTATGTATACTCACCGAGAGATGAAGGTATTCTTTAACCCTTTCGTTACGGCATGCTTTACCACGAGTATCGTTCCAGGTAAAATTCGCTCGTGCATAGGGCATGGTTTTATTCTATACGACTCTTATATATAGATCGGTGGGGCCTTTGCATGTATATGACCCGTATTATATGGATTATTTGTTGTAGTAACGAAAAGGTTAAGATCTCATCATATAGTTTATTTTAAAAGATTTTAACTATTAAGTTATCAAAAGCATTTTTTCAATGATCATCGCGCAAATATACACACAGACACATAATATTACAGCCATACGTAGATAGAATATTCAGATATTCTAATTTAGCATCTTGTTTCTTTTTTTTCTTTTTTTTTTTTAGAATATTGTTTATGCGTTTTAGGATGATACACAATGAAAATAGATTATTCCTACGCGGTCATTTCGCCGACAATACATTTTTCTTCATAAATACATACCCCCCCGCCCAGTACCCTCTTTTACTCAACTCTATTCAATAAAACATACACCACCCTCCACCTACCCTGCGTTTGTAGCTAAGTGCGCTCTGTGATTTCTATCGTGAAAAAAAAAACTTGTAATAAAGGATTGTAGATTTAATCTAAGACGAAGATAAAAAAGAAAAAAAAAGGAAAGAGTAAAAATACTTTATCATTTATTAATATTATTAATAATAATGATGATAATAATAATATAATAACAATAATAATAATAATAATAATAATAATAATAGTGGAAAATTGAGTTTGAATTTTTATGAAAATACGTTTATCTTTATTGTCATTCTTTCATCCAGATACTGCATGAGTTTTTTGTTCTTGTTATTTTTTCGTCGCTACGATCGTACATAATTTTTTCTCTCCAACTCTTTAATCTTTTTTCTCAGGGCCAAGGACAACTATGATCGCGATGGTGACGATAGTCATCGACTTATGCTTATTAATTCATAGGTTCATTTCATTCTTTGTATTAAAAGAAGATTTTTGATTAGTAAAAAAAAATGATATCTCAGTATAATAGTTGTTTCAATAGAAGGACAACTATGATCATAATGGTGATTACGATAACGATAATGATCGACTTATGGTTCCTCGATATAATATAGCAACGAAGAAGTTAAAATACTCGCACGTTAATTAGTTTGAGCTTTAAACCGAGTCTGAAAGTGGAGGAGAAGAAGAAGAAGAAGAAGAAGAAGAAGAAGGAGCGAAGGATCAGAGAGAAAGGGTGGGAAGAAAAGGGTGGGAGGAGAACCAGGTTGCTAGGTGGTCCCAAAGTTTCGAGTCATCATTGCCTCATTTACTTTGTAAAACAATCTAGCCGGGCAGTTCAATGGGCCTAACTATATTAAAGTTGGCACCGCGTAATTAAAGTTCCTTGTAAATCGTGCACGATAGGCGACGAGGTTTACACAAGCCCCAGAGAGCATTAGAGTGGGCTCTTGCTTCCTTGCTTGCATGCTTACAACGAAAACTTCGATAATTAATCGATGGATCGCGCAATTACGATAGGTGTGTGTGTATATATATATATATATATACATGGTGTTCCAGTCTTTTCTTTTTTTTTCTCGTAATATTGTCACCGTGTCGTGGGATCCGAGTTACCACCTACGTGTCAATAAAATCTGTCCATTCGTAAAGAAGTTGACCTATTGGATGTGTCAGTTGTAAGTTGACAAAAAAGACCCCTGCCCTCCTAGTCCAGTTCAACAATTATTTTCACGAATTCTACGATATTCTATGAGTTAAAATGTGTTCTACAAACGTGGGCTTTTCAAATGGTTGCGTTTCTAAAGTTGGAACGAAAATGTTTATACAAGACTATTAAAATAAATAAATAAAAATGTTCAAAAGAAAAGGGAGAAAGTACAGAGTAAGATAAAGGGAGAGAGAGAAAGGGAGACAAAAGGAATGAAAAGACAGAAAGTCCTGCGAAGAAAAATCACGTCGGATTATTAGGGCAGATTTTCACCGTCGGATTCAACTCATTCTCGTTGTCTTGCAGTCGTCGTAGTAGTCATCGTACCAGACCGTGCCCAGGTTTTTACTTATTTTCTTACTAATCCTAACAAATGTCACGCTCATCAAAGCTTTTTCCCTAATGCGAAAGAGCCCGCATGCGAGCGTTAATCTTGACCGAACGGTACGCGGTTTTCCGCGTTTCTCCGCGAGAAAGGGAGAGAGAGAGAACGTTTGTTCGTTACAAACGGAACACATTATTAACAAAGCTTTATACTCTGGGTGTCCTTTGCCCATGGCTACCTAATCTTGTTAAATCGCCCCTCGGCCCTCAGCCCTCTCTTTGTCCCAATTTATTTGGCTATGTTAAGCAGATGAGAAAAATCTATTTACCAAGCGTATCAAAATCAAATTACTAGTACAAATTATTATTCAAATAAAATAATTCTTTAACAAAATCTTATGGTTCTATTAGAATTTTTGTTTTCAACGAATGAGAGAGAAAAAATAGGAGAGGGTGAGAAAGAGTAGTAAAAAAGATTTGGGTTGGTGGTGTGTATACGGTCGAACAAAAAGCTCTCTCTCTCTCATCTCGAGTTTTGCTCGTGACGAAGAAAACAGAAACTCCTGTCTCGAAGACGACGACGACGACGACGATGAGGAGGAGAAGGAGGAGAAAGAGGGAGAAGAGGGCGGGGAAGACGGAGGTGAAAAAAAAGGGAGGAACACGAGGTAGGAGGCGTCGGGAAGGGTAAGGCCAAATAAGTGTTGACCGTGAAAATACTTTTTCTATAATAATTATCTTACAACACGAAACTAAATATAAAAGAAGAAAAAATAATATTTAAAAAATGTATATCACAATAGATTATTATTATTATTATTATTATTATTATTATCATCATCGATATATTGTTTTATTTTCTTCATTTACATTTATCAAGATTTTTCTATTATTCATCAAATGGCGAACTTATTCGATGAGATTTCGCGAAAAGTTTCTTCTTCGGATTTCGGGGCCATGAAAGAGAAGACAAAACTATTTCAGGAGGTGCAGACAATGGGGGAAAACTGGCTAGTCAAACGCAAAGCTGAGATGACAAATGAAAGGAGATATTCTCGTGTTGGGTGATAGAAAGAGAAAAGAGGTTTAAGGGGGTGAGTAGGTGGGTGGAGAAAGAGAAATACCGTTTCATTAGTAGACTGGATACATCGCGGGCTTGTCTGCTTCAGCTCCCTTACTTTCCTCTTCTTCCTCTTCTTATTCCTCTTTTCTTTCCCTCTCCCTCTCTCTAATATATATATATTTCTTTCTCTTTCTTTGCTATAAGGAACATCGTCGAAGCGAAAAGATCCGATCGACGGAAAAGCGTAGGCCGAATAAAATATAAAAGTGGAATGGTTTGAAAGAAGGGAAACAAGCAGCATAGAAGAAGAAGTAGAAGTAGGAGAAAAAAGAAAAAAAGAATTGTAGCAAACTAAGTCTCTTAGTGGCAAGTAACGTTATCCTTGTAAGGAAGGAACGAGGAGGGTTGCTCGCTCGAGCACAGGAGTGGAAACGTGTTAATTAAGTGCAATTAAATCGCGGTTATGTTGGATTCTGTTCGTTTCCTGGCTTTCTCTCATATATATATATATATATATATATATTGTAAGTATAGCAAGAGAGAGCCCTAGATATTCCTTGCGTATCGTTCTCTTAAGCTTTCCTATTATATTTCCACGAATTCTCATTCACACTCATATCCTACATAGTATTGTATATTGTATTTATAATATATACGTAGAGGAGGAGTATTTTTACGCTAGTAACGTTCTTCTTCCCTTCGTCTCTAATGGTAAATCCCTTTTCTTTCCGTAGAAACCTTATTTATTACGTTTCCTCTCTTCAGGTTTGTTGGCTATCATCGGCCCGTTCAAATCTCAACGCAGTATCGCAACCGTGTTTAAACGTAATTTATTTCTATTTTGCATCGGTGCTCGTTAATCGACTTTCGAGCGAGTTAACGAGTACGTTTTCCTTTGCGTGTTTCTAATTAGTTTGATTTTATATTCACGCGTGGCTGTTAGATATTTCTGTGTGGAGGAGGAGGAAACGGCGTTTGGTGTCATGAGAATTCAAAGAAATTATACAGAATTTTGATTCGATTGATTTAAAAATAAGAAATAGAGAAATAATATCTTTAATAATATCTTTAAAAAAAAAAAAAGAAGGAAAAATAATAAGAAAGAGAACTTGTACAAATATACACCGTAGAAAAAAAAAGATTGAAGGATAAAATAAAAATCGTAAAAGGAGAAAGAACGGGGGCAGAAAGTTTCAGGTTCGGTGCGTATATGTTTGCTGTTGCTGCTGCTGCTGTTGCTGTAAATGCCTCGTACATTTGACGTACGCGTGAAAGACACGAAGGACTTGATGGGTATACGATCTCGAAAGAGTCCCAATAAATTCAGTATCGATCTCCTGGTATCGGAATAACATCGAGAGATCGAGAAGTAGTGGTACGACAACAGCTGTCACATCGGTGCTCTCGTTTGGGACTCGCGCGAGGTAGGTAGCAGCAGCAGCAGCAGCAGCTCCTAAAACAGTCGATCGCTTATTGGGACCATCTACTACGAACGAAAAAGTTCATCGGTAAATGCATCCACCACCACCACCATCGTCACCACCACTACCACCCTTCTTCTCCTCTTCCTCTTTCCTTTCTACTCTCTGTTCTCTCATTCCGCTCGCGACCGCTTACAGTTCGTGGAACGACGTTTTCAATTCGCGTCGCAACGATTTTTTGTAATTAATCTTTAGAACTCTCTCGCAAGGGAGGAAGGTAGGCTTGTAGGGAGAAGGAAGACGAAGACGAAGACGAAGACGAAGAGAAAAGGAGAAAGGGAGAGAGAGAGAAAAAGAGAGAGAGAAGGATAAACGAAAGGGAATAAAAGCGAGTAAAGGCACGAGGAAGGAGTGGGGTAAGGGAGGAAAAGGGGGAGTAGGAGACCAGTCTGCCGCGGTGTATCTGCTTTTTGCGGGCGTCAGATGACAGTCGCTTATTTACCGGGGCCCGCGGCCATCTTGCTGCGATCTGACTTAAGAAGGAGGCCCTCGACCGGCGAAAAAAACGAAAAGGGAGGCTTAAAGCGAGAGGCGCTTCGTGCCCAAGACTCGGCTCGAATTAATCGATCGGTTATCAACGTCCAAGAGGAATCGTGAAAAGGAGCAGCTACGATGACAGAAAAGTAGAGGGGGGCAGTCTCACTAACTCTCTAACGCACAAACCTTTGCGTTCTCTTCCTTCCTTCCTTCCTTCTTTCTTTTCCTTTCTTCTTTGCTTTTCTTTCCTTCCGTTTCTTCCTTCCGTTTCTTCCTTCCGTTTCTTCCTTCCGTTTCTTCCTTCCGTTTCTTCCTTCCTTTCTTTCTTTCTTTCGGTTTTTATTCCATCTTTTTCCTTCCTTAGAATGAACGTTCTTAAAGTAATCGTCCGATGTTGATCTTCGATTCTATCTTTAGTTACATTTTGATTGTACGAGTCGTTTTTATGTTAGAATACGTTCGTACGGGTATCTTAAAAGTTCGAACGTTTTTTTCTTTTCAATTATATCATTCTTTTGCCATTCGACGAATTTTGCGCGCGTGTACGTGTGTTCCCTTTTTTACAATCTCGTTGTTGATCTTTATTAGTTTTCTTAATCAACATTTATTTATCATTGATACAGAAAACTAAGATGTATTCTATATAGTCTTGCGTTTTTTTTTGTTCTTTTTTAAGTAAATTCGTGGAACAATTGATCCTCGAACCTTCCGATTTATTTCATCCCATTTTAGTTACTAGTCTAACATAAGTCATTATAACGTGTCACCGGTGATTCCGAACGATTCGCTTATCCGTTTTCTCTCGAAATTCGCAATTTTTCGCAAAGTTTGCGAGCGGGAAGAAGCGTGGAATTCTCGTTCGCGAATAGCGGCCGCCCGAATCCTTTATTTTCGGTAATTTCGAGACAAATGGTCGGACGACTTGACGGGCCATTATAATGACATTAGCACCAGGTCCTGCTGGTGCTAAAGCGACAAATTTTTAACCTTCTCGTTCTTTCATTTCATTCCTTATTTTATTCATTTTCGATCGATAGATGATGATATGATCTTCGATTAAACAAAAAAATCAGAAATCATTTATATTTGTCATTCAAAGTATTCGACACTAAAGTTCAAAGTACTGAAGTTAAGTTCATTCGAAATATTAGATACTAAAGAGACAGAGAAAGAGAGAGAGAGAGAGAGTGGGAATGAGAAAGAAAAGGAGATCGAAAGGTAGAAAAGTAGTCGCGTCGCGTACCGTCCAAGTTTTTCGTGCTGCGCGCTTGCTTCCCCATCCTCGAGGCTTCGCTGTGGAATTGGGAGGAATTAAAAACGAAGTAAAATAAAGCAAAAGAATCCGTTCGACGTCGTAGCCGGTGATGCCTTTGTGATGTTCTTGGTGAGGCCGCCTTGAATTTCATCTCTCTCTCTCTCTCTTTCCCTCTTTCCCTCTCTCTTCATCTTTCTTTTCGTCCTCGCCAACGGACCTCCCTCTTTCAGTTTAGTTATTCGTCGGCTACTATCTCTTTCTCTTTCTCTCTCTCTCTCTCTTTCTTTCTTTTCCTCTCCAAGAACGGAACTTCACCTTCTCCACGAGGAACTAATTTGAAACTTGTGCTAGCTAGGAGTCCTTCGTCGAGCGGGCGTCTAACGCAAAAACTAATCATCCACCCCCTTTCACATTCGGTATTAGCATTTCTAATTCGTCTCTATCTTGAATTAAACTACATCCGAGAATCTAGGGTATACTAACGTAAGTTCTTTTCCATTCGTATTTTCTATCGAGCCAACAACTTTTACTTATTGTATTTGCTTACGTTTAAAAAATACATTCTTAATTTGATACTTTTAATTATTATTTTTGTTTTATTTTCTTCCCTTTTTTTATGATCTTTTTATAATTTAAATATATATTTTATAGGTTTCAACGAGAAGTTATTTAAATTACTCTTTCAACGATTATATTCGATGCTGTATGAAGAAATTTATTTTTAGAGATCTTTTATTGTCGTTGTTGTTGATACGGGTTATTCATATTATATTTTTTGATAGATAATCTGTTTGATATGTTAGCAGAAAGAGAGAGAGAGAGAGTCAAAGAAGAAACTTATCTTGATAATTGATGGCAGTATCTCGTTACTATAACCCTTGATTACCCTAATCACCGTTTAATCTTTTCCATCGAACGTGACTTTTGTCGACTGCTTCCTGTGTTGTTGACCATTCGTTCGACATAAGGCAAGAGACGGGTTTTCTTCTATTCGACCGAAAGAGAAATGGTTAAGCGTAGGTGGGAGTGACGAGAGAAAGAGAAAGGGGCTAACAGTTCGCAGGGCTGGTATTAACGATAATTAGACAATTAATTTCTCGTCCCAGGCCAATGAAGAATATCGTTAACATTACGACGATGACGAGGACGAGGACGAGGACGAGGACGACTACTATGACTACGACGACGACGACGACGACGACGACGATGACGTCGATGACGACGTAGTGCCGACGATAAATTTAGCAATTATCGTTCCAACAACGCGTAATTTAACCGATCTTCCGCTCGAAACTTTGTGGGAAAGCAGTCGACCGAGACATTGGTGCCAATTGACCGATCGCATTAACTTTCTGCAATTGATAATTGCTTCTCTAACTGTCTATACGAAGTATATAAAAGTAAGCAACGGATTAGAAAATCTCTCTTCGAAATCGAGTACATAGCTTGTTTTCTTTTCATTTTTTTTTTTTTTAATAATATCTTTCAAAGATACAATCGATTAATTAAATATCGTATTACAATATTTATATCACTCAATAAATAGTTATATTTATTTAAATATTATTTATAATTATAATTTTTTTCTATATCAAATTTTTTTTGATTAATAAAAATTATCTGAGAATTATTTTGTAAAATATTAAACGTAATGACTTCCCCGTTCGTTTGGAAACGTATAATTGAGTCGTGAAAAATGTTGGAATTGTTTTTTTTTTCACGAATTTCCATGTAACAAATAGATCGTTTAAAATGTCGAAACTTTTAGTAACGTTATTAATTGTCAGTCAAGTTAAAAGATTAGGGAAACATATTCGTATGAAATGAAAAATGACGTTAGAATCGTTCGGCCCTTTTCACGATATGAAAGCCCTCGTGATCCTTCCGTGGAACGCGAGGACTCTCTCGAGACTTTCCAGGAAGCCTTTTGGCGTCTTTGCCGAAAAGGATTGTCCTCGAAATCCCGCGAATCTTTGAAAATACTATGCCACCGAAAGACTCCCGTCTCTTCTACTCTCGTTCGTTTTCTCTCGAAATTCCATCAATGCCGACGAACCTGGACATTCCATGACTTGTTCCTAATTCAACTTGAAAAATTGTCCGATGTCTGTTCATTTTGCATCCCTATCATTTATTTTTTCTACCTTCGAATTTTTTACAATTATATCTATGGAAATGGTTGTATTCAATTTTTCGATTATAACGATAAAAAAAACAATCGTGCGGTAAACTCAGTGTATTCTTAATTATCATTCAAATTAGAGAGACTGGTATAATATTTAATAAATCATATATATTAAATGACAAAAGTCATTTTACGATTGAACAATTCATATCTCGTACATTAACATAAGACTCTTCTCTTTCCAATCGTAAAAACAAACTTGTAAATCATCAAAATCCTCACATATATTACACGTTTAATGAACCGTGGGTCACCATTGATGATGATTCACATGATTCATTTTCCATTTAAATAGATCCATCTATTTTATGTAAAATTACGAGAAAAATACTTCACGTCGTCATCATCATCATCATCATCATCATCGTCTGTTGCATTTTCACATCGTGGTTCATTGATGGGTCTACAAATAACTTTAAGATTTCATTACGCGTTACGTTGAATTCGCATTAAATAGTAAAGCTTGCTAACTTGTTTCTGGGGATCATTAACATTCAAGAAATATTCCTAACTGATCCAATTACGTATGTGTAAGGGTAAGGCGCCCCCGTTTCTTTCCTTCCCTCCCTCATACAACAAAGAGGAAAAATAAAAGAAGATGAGAATGGAGAAGAGACAAAGATAAAGTTAGGGATAGCGAAAGACAGAAAGAAAGAGAAATAGAAAGAGAGAGAGAGAACTATACCGACATACATACACACGTAGAAATAAATCCACGCGAGTAAAGCATAATGCCGGACGTCGGTCCAGCCCTGGACGCAATTATCCCATTTAAATTAAGCCGCATAATTGGACGGCCGTCTATTCACACTCGTAAAGCACCCGCGCGGGCTTTTACAGCCCTGCCTTAAGAAAAGAGAGAGAGAGAGAGAGAGGATAAATTTAAGAAGCGAGACGAAGGAAGTGAATAAGAAGAAGAAGGACGGGGTGGAGGAGGAACGACGCGGCAACTCAGGAAGGATAAAAAAAGGGTATCACCGGAGGCTCAAAAGAGAAAAAGAGAGCGAGAGAGAGAGAGAGGGCGGTCACTTCTCTCGAAAGGATTCTGCTACCGTTCGCCGCTTAACAGACGACCTCCTCCTTTTTTTCTTTTTTTAAAAAAATACTTTTCTTATTCCTTTTTTATCTTCTCTATCTGTTTCTATTATATTTTTTCGATTCTAATTTATCTAACATATATCGTCTATCTTCTTCTATTCGGATCGTCCTTTTTTTCCCCCGTTAAAGAGGTTCATTTCGGGAAGGGATGTATTTTGTTTTCTTTTCTCTTTCTTTTCTTTTTTTTTTTTTAGCGATAAGCTCGGACTCATTTGTCTCGTATCGCAACGGGATTTTTGAAGTATTCAAGATACTTTGAAAGAGAGAAATAATTTTCCATGGTGGTTTACCTTAAGCCTTCCTTCTTTAAAATTCTCTTTTTAAAGATTAGAGTAGATCAGACTAAAGGGTTAATTGTTAAAAGACACGTAAACGAGTAAGAACGATCCCCTCATTCCTACCGTTTTAAGTATTTAATGTCAGTTAATAGGGAAGAATTGGTATTGGGTGTAAAGATAAAGGATAATAAAATTTAGGTTATCGTTAAAGGACGATAGAAAAATTATGGTCTCGGTGTCATAGTGATGAATCGTGGAACGATGCTGATAACACTTGTTTAACGATCCTCTTGTTCTTTTCTTTTTGTTTTTTTTATCTTCTTGAAAAGTGATGAGAAAAATCTCGAGTCACGAGAAAAGAGAATACTCTTGTATCCGACGAGGGGTCGAGGGAGGGAAAAGGGCGAAAGGGTGGAAACTGGAGAGAGAAGTGAGACCACGTGAGATTACGCGGCACAATCCGCAAACGAGCTAACTCGGGACGCGTTCTAATTGCGAATATGACTGTGCTTAATTCTCCCTTTTCGTGGGTGCCCTTAGGAGTTAGGAATAAACGCGCGCTAAGGCCGAACACGATGATAGAATTATCGGTCATGGGACGCGTGGATTATGAGCTACTCCCTTTCCCTTGCTCTCGCTCTCTCTCTCTCATTCTTTCTTTTTTTTTGTTATCTTTTTTATTGCTTTTTTTCTTTGGAAACTGCATTATTATCGAAAAGAAATCGAGAATCTTCATTTTTGCAATATTTGTTCTAATTAGGTTACATTTATTTTTCTGGTAACGTCAAGATTTTTGTTGATGGTATCTGTATTATGATTTGACAGGTATCATCGCATAGTACAATCCCTGTGGATTAATATATAGAGTTAACAAATATTGTATATATATATATATATATCTGTACAATTAGAACGAATATTTTAAATCGAAAATTTTAACACATTATTTATAATCGAGATATAGAATGTTACGAATGTTGATGTTAATTATTTGCCAAGCTGAATGAAATTTGATGTACTTTGATCGATTTTAAATGGATAGATCCATGAAATTGAGCTTACGTCAACGAGCTTAGAAATCATCTGGACGTTCCATTAGAAATTCCCGGTTGAATATATGTTTCTAAAGAAAACGGAATCTCTTTTCTGTTAGCGTAGAAATTAAATTCGCAACATCCCGACCGAATATCTTTTCTCTTGACAACAATTTTTATACTTTGCCAGCGAAGAGAAAGAGAAAGAGAGTTAGAAGAAAAAAAAAAACAAATAAAAATATGAAACGAGGAAGAAGAAGAAGAAGAAGAAGTAAAGGCAGGGCGGCACCTTACACAAAACAAAAAGAAATCGAACGGCGGGCAACTTTGAAATCCTGGCAGCTCGTGCGTCACGTTTCGTACCGTTAGACGTTATTGACACCTTGTCTGTTCTCTCTTTCGAAAGATATCCCCGTTTGATCTCGCACGTTCGAGACGATCGATCGATCGATCGATCTAGCCAACAATCTTGCCTATCGAGTTTCTCGCCTCCGCGAAAGAAAGAAAGAAATCCGCGCGTTCGAATTTAATCGGCTTTCTTTCTTTTTTTTTTTTCCTCAAAGAGTTCCTTGCTCTCCACAATGTTGCGAGATATCTTTGCGATCTATCTAATCGATTTAGAAAAAAAAAAAGAAAAAAAAAAAACCCACGACTACGACGACTACGACGACGACGACGACGATGAAAACAATTCTACAAAATTGTAACGTTCGTCAATGATTTTGATATTTTCTATCTACGACGTAGAAATGATTTATAACACCTATACGAAAAACTTCATCAACTCGGCGAGTTTTTGTCCGTCCGTATGAACTTCTTTACAGACAACTGTGAATAATCGACTAACTATTATTTCCCAATGCTAATCAACGTCTGTCCCATTTTGATTTATTGTGTCAACACTTTGTAAAATTAATACACGCTAACTTATCGACGTAATGTAAATCATTTCAACCGTTATGAATATAACACGCAAGCATGTTTTTTCGTAAAATTTAATATCATATTCATTTCTATTAATTTTTAATGGTAATTGAATAAATATACTGTCTTTTATTTATAATGCGTATACTTTTTTCCAAAATGAATAACTTTTAGATTAAAAATCATGTGTACACATGTCGGACATATTATATGCTAATGCATAATTATGATAATAATTATTTTCATTTGTTAAAACATTTAATGATAAATGGCATATAAGATAATGGATGATTGGTTTGATGAATTGATCGATTAATTGATCGATCGATCGATCGGTCGGCCATGATCTTTCCAATGGTAGCAGGACATCGAATGGCGGCCAAGTCCTTCTCGATCGTCGTCGTCGTTGTCTTTGGCCGCCATGTCAATGACTCCCAGGCTCGGGATCTCTCCGGTCTCCGGGAAAGCCGACGACTTTGAACTCGACGTCGAAGAAAATTCCAATCCCGTGTACGGAAAGTCGGAGCCCATATGAAACGCTATGCCGTAATTAGCACCGTCGTACCATGCGTTTTATATACAAGTGTACATCTATCTGCTTCTGTTCGTGTGTTTATCTGTATTAGTATCGGCATATATGGAAAGAGGAAAAGCTGATTCAAGATCAACGTACTGATTGCGAACTCGAGAATGGAAAATCCAACGAAAGGGATTTCGTTTCCTTTTTTAGCTACTTCTCATTCTTTTCTATCATTCTCATCACATTCATTTTTCTATACCCCTTTTTTTCCATCTACATTTTTATATCATTCGAGTTGTTTTCGCTAATTCACTTTTAAAACACTCGAATGATACTTAACTTATTATAGTTTCAATTATAATATGTACGTTGATTAATAAATGATACGACATGATGGTGTACACAATTTTCAAAAAATCAATGGTACGTGTATCGTCGCGTGAATTATTAGAGATTGTTAAGGATATAGTATAGATAATTGATAGATCGTTAAAGATCGAGTTGAAGATCAAACGGATCGAATTAGCGGCGTCGAAGAGATAAATAAAATTAGGATGCCGTCGAACTTATGCGACATTCTGTCGGCAGTTAGACATTGACTTTGTCCATGGCATTCCTCGTCCTTTTGCGGAAACTGGAATCGAAACTAAAATTCCGAGATGCGAGAGAGAGAATGAGACAGAAGTTAATAGCAAGAGTAAAAGTCTCTCGGTTACTGATGACAGAGAAAGAGAAAGAGAAAGAGAGAGAGAGTCTAAATAAGATCGTAAAAATTTCGAGTATTTCACGGGAACTCTAGGAAAAAGCAACGTCCTCGTAAAACGCGACGACGACGACGACGACGACGACGACGATGACGTCTCGTTAATCTTTCATGTACTCGCGAAGGATTCTTTGCATGTGTTTTATTTCTTTTATTTTTTCCTCATATACACAAGGAAGATCACGCCACGCGTTACTATTATCTCGAACGTGAGGGATAAACTTGTAACAACTGTTCATAAATCAACGTTAATCTAAATTTCAATTCGAATTTATTACAAAAAGTAAATATACCTATCTTCGTTTTAAAAATAATAAATATAATAAGAATATAGTTACAAAATCGATATATACAGTAGTTCCTAAATTCTTATAGGTAGGATATAATTGGAAATAAAAGAATTTTCTTGGATGTTGGGATTCCGAAAGGAGATGGCATTTACCCTCGGTCGGAAAGGGTGGAAGAGAGGAGAGTGTTCTTAGGTTGATCTAAAGATAACAAAAAAATGCCAAAGAGAAAAGAGAAAAAAAGAGAGAGAGAGAGGGAGGATGGGGATGAGGAGATTCGGTGTGCCAGTAGTCGAAGTTACAGGGGAATCCCTCGAAGTAGTCCGTAATGGCGGCTACGGAGGGCCGGAGTCATCCCTCGCGAGGCGGGGTTGCCTATTGAGGGAGGGGAGCTAACTGACTCGAAGGGTAAGAGGGACGAGAGAAAGAGAAAGAGATTGTGTATGTGTTTGCGTATGCGAGTGCACGTGCACTTTTGTGTGTGTATGCGTCTGTCGTTCATTCGAAAGGGAGCGCCGTACGTCTGGAGAGCGTTACCTTTACCTCTCGTCCACCTCCTCCACGGCTGCTTCATCGCATTCGCTTTCCTTCTCCTGCCTGGAGGGGACAGCATTTTTTCAAGCAGCGCCTCTCCGATGGGTGGCAACCAGGCAGCTCCGTTCTCGACCAATCGAAATGCGGACGGCTCGGTACCCGCCTCTGATGCGGCCAACTTGCTTTCCTCATCGACCTCACCGGACCTCTCCTTCTCCCACTTTACACTCTCCCTCCCTCTCCCTCTTCCTCTCTCTCTCTCTTTCTTTCTTTCTTTCTTTTTCTTTTTCCTCTTCTATCTATCTACCTATGTATATATATATATATATATATTTACCTATCCATCCATCTATCTATCTATCTATCTATCCGTCTTTCCACTCGCATACTACCTTTCTATCCAATTTTTTCTTTTCTCGACGAATTTTACTTATTGGAAAATAAATTGTTCGATTTAATGTTATTTTCTAATTGCATTTTCTCAAATTTATTATGAGAAAAATGTACGTATAAACGAATAAATATAAATGTTTATTTTTTCTATCGTTAAATAGATATTTTTAAATCGTTTTATAGGTGATCGTTAATTTGAAATAATTCTTATGATCGATTTCATTCGAGTATCAATGGAAAATAAAGATAACTCACTCGAGCAGGTGTCGCAGAATTCTCCAAACTATCGAACACGACCATCCGGAAGAACGAAATGCTTAGAATCTAGAAAGGGTGTGGAAAAGAGTGTCGGAGAGGGGAGGCCATCGCAAAGAGAATGCGCATGTCGGGCAGACCTCCCGAAGTTCGAGCTTCTCTTATCGGAGGAGGGCCAACCCCCATTCCACGATGATCCTTTCTGCAACCCCTTTCGCATTTCAACTTAGAAATCCGTAGATAACCTTTCTTCCTTTCTGTATTCTCTTACTATTCATCCACTTAAAGTATACTCCTATATTTAATCACTAATATTCTCTTGTTTCGCCGCCATTTTTTATCAGAAAACATTTTCATTTATCCTTCGTAAGATCGCAATAGTAATAATAATAATTGATAATATCGATTATTTTAATTATTTACAGTAGGGATATAACACACATATATTAGAATAAATTGAAAGTAACTATTAAAAGACGAGTTAATACGAATAGAAAAACGGGATCCATTTTGGTGTCAACTAGTAGAGAGGAACGGAGGGAGTTTCGAAATGAGAAAAGGGATCGAAGTAACGGGAAGGTCCTGGCCAGAGAGGGTGCACCTCCGCAAGAGGGAAGAGATGTAACTGGTTGCGCATGTTCCCTGGGAAAGGGTGCACGCCCTCTGGCGGCTGTGCAATTTCATTTTCTAAATGAGCACCCCAACCTTCCTAGACCGAGGGTGGGGTCTCGTTGCTTAGCCGGTGGGGGAGTCCAAACGTGCCGTATAAAGCGAAGCCGTTGCAACTTTGCTGGCAATCGAAACTGCATATCCGTTTCATTAATTATGCATGAGCTGTGAGCTGACCACAGTGTTATCGGTACTACGCTTCTACCTCCTATCTGTTACAAAAAAAACTCTTGGAATTCCTCATACCGAAAGGAAAACCTTAGGAAAAGAGTTTTCAGATTTAACTGAAAATTCCAGAAATCTTGTTAATTCGTGTCGGCCTCGTTAAGGATTGCATGAGTTTAATTGATTTTATCAACAATTTAAAATCCCGGTGTAATATCTACACGGAAATTTAAATAATTCCTAGTCAACGTTTTTCCATTATTTCTTTTTGCTCATCCGTAACCTCGAAAAATCATGTCGTACCATTGGGATGAGAAAAACCACAAACACGGAGTTATAATGATCGAATCCGTTCGGGTTGGCAGGGCATACGCTTAAGAAAAAAGGCTTGCGAGGAAATGGGTAGGGTGAGATGGTCGAGGCGCGGGCGGGGGGCGGCTGCAGAGAATGGAAGGAGCATCATGACGAATAGTCGAGTTTTCTTGCTTGGAAAAGTTGCGCGAGTAGCATCGACCCTGACCCGGGACAACGGCCGGGTTCGTCCAGCTCGTCTATTTCCCTTCCAACATGGCGGATCCTTTTGGACGTTCTCTCCTCTCGAGTACTCGTCTTCCCTCCCCCTCCTCCTCCTCCTCCTCCTCCTCTCTCTCTCTGGTTGTCTTCTTTTCTCATTCCTCTTCTTCTCCTCTCTACTCCCGGATTCGTTTCTCATTAATCTTCGTCTCCACCCTTTTGCTCGGTTTCGCGAGTTCTTGCAACGTTCCTGGCCGCTCCTTCGTCCTTCCTTCCTTCCGTCTCCTCCTCCGTTCGAAGCAACATGGCCGCCCGAATCAACCAACGGGTTCGCTGCGCGATTAGTTCGTAAGGCGATTTTTCAAATTTCACTGGCTGAAATTGCACGATTGGTCGCCAATGCGAGAGACGATGGCGATCGTGGAATATAAACCGTTTATCATTCTAAAGCACATCCACATCCCAATCGGTTAGGGCTTTGGAAACCATATGGAACTCGTAACGAGCGTCGATTAAAATAAGAGAAAGAAAAAGAGAAAGGATGAATAAACAAACGAGATGAATTAGTTCGACCGGTAGAGATCGCGAAGCTTTCGTTGATGAACTTCGTAGAATAGAGAATAGAACGGCGAAGAACAGGTGACCAAAAAATGGTCTGGCGCCAGGAAGGCGCTAGACGAGGGAAGCTGCCGTCGCTCGGTCTTAGAATCCTTCCTTGTCGATCCCGGAGCCAGGAGGGAAAAGAAAAAAGCTCTTTCTCTCTCTCGTTTACCGAGGATGGCCTTGAACTTGGAGGGACTCCCCCATTGGCCTAAAAACCGTGTCGCAGTTTTTCCTTTGGGGCAGCGACGGAACGGCGGCAGTAGCACCAGCACCAACAGCACCACCAGAAGCTCTCCAAGCACGAATCACCGAGCGAAACGGCTCTTCTTACAAGCTACTTGTTAGGTACCTCCGAAGGTGGGACACGAATAGTAGAGACCCCTTTAACTTAAACCAATCTCCCACCAAGTTCCTTCAGCTAGCTCTTATACGGTCTCCTTCTATTTCCACCGAAAAACTAAGATAAGATTTGTGGTTATATCTTGTTTTTGGAACACTCAGTTGGGGGTCGACGACATGGACGATGATACTCGGCTTGGTTTACCCCTTGGTCTTTACTTGCTGGAAGCAAATATCCGGAAGGAATAGTAACTGTTTTATGAATGAATGCCTTACTCAAGGTCGACGTTTCTTTCTTTTTATTCTTCTTCTCTTAAAAAGAGATATGTTAGTCGATAATATCAAAATATTTTGTCCATTTTTATTATTCATCTGATTATTAGAAGAGAGAAAAAAGTTTCTTTACTTTGGGGATGATCAAATATTTTCTCTTTTGAATACAATATATTAAACGATACTTTCATTCATAATCAGATGATAGTAGAAATGAAAAATAAATGAAACGTAATAGATTGTCCAAAGCTTAATAAATAGGTATTTTTTCACTGGAGACATTTAATGGAGCAATCCAGTAACTAAGTATATAAAATTCCCTCGAGCATCTGGGCATCGACCCCTTCGTCCACACCCTGCTTACAAGATTTGTGGTTATGGCTCTTTTCTGGTTCATGAACTGAGCACGGTAAAAGAGTCGTAGTTTTTCTCAGCTTCTTACTTTTCTCTCTCGGTTGTTCGGTCGACGGATGAAGTTCAAGGTCGAAGTTAATCGAGAATCGACGGAAGACGTTTCCCGGAGTCAGCTACGAAAAAAGATATTTGCGTCAAACGTAAAAGAGGTATCGTATCGTCGTGACGACGAGGCAAACGTTCATTTAGTTACGCCAATCTTAACTCCTCATAAAATACAACGTTCATAGGCAAAAAGAAAAGAGAAGTTTAACTTCCTAGACGTCAAAGATATCTCCTTCTCGACGATCCCCTCGTCATCTGGATCGGGGTTACTTTTTCCACATAGGTCCGTCTGATTTTTTCTTTTCCTCTCTCTCTCTCTCTCTCTCTTTGAGATGGCTACGAAGAAATGACCTAGGAATTCACGCAGGATCGTTTGGAGGGGCTGCTTTTTGCATGCCGATGATCACGACCTCTCCCAATCTCTCATCTTGGTCGTTCACCGAAGAAGAGAGAGTACGATAGATACTCCGGAATTAGGTCGTCCGAGGTCAACGTTGAGATCATTTTTTTCCTTCACTTTTCTTTCCATTACCTTGAGAATTTTTAATTCTGTTATAAAATAATTTTGTCAACGATCATCGGTTAATTCTTTTTACGAGTCTTGCGGTTCTCTTAGAGAAGTATACACATTTATTTATATTTTGAACGGACATTGGTAATACTGATAAAAGTTTGACTCTTTCCACTTACGACGAATCGTTTTCTATTGAAAATAAAAGAATGAGGCGATTGTGTGAGTTCGGTCGCTATTCTTATTTTGTTTTTTTTTTTCTATAGCCATTGAAATCTTATTAAAAGATGTTGAATCTTTTTAGAATAAAAAGAATATCGCAACCGTGGTCGTGGAAAACCGTTTGTATTATACTTATTTTGTTTCTGAGAAATTGAGAAAAAAACGTTAGCGAAGGTAACAGCAATGGTAAAGAGTCAGAGAAAGAGAAAAAGAAAAGGTGCGTAGCACGGTAGCTGTTACGAGATAGGTTGGTAGATAAATAGGCAGATAGCGAGAAAGGGAGAGAAAGAGAGAAAAATCAGTGATAGAGGTGGAGGCATAAGAGAGGAAGAAACAAAGAAAGAAAGAAAGAAAGAAAGAAGAAGAAGAAGAAGAAAAGAAGGAAAGTGCGAAAGAGACGGGCGATCCCCCACTTGAGGAATCGCATCCTCCCACTATAGCGGTGATCGTACACTTCCCCCACTCCTCGATCCGAGCGTGCGGCGTCGCAGCAGCGAGTGGCGTGGACTGGCGCGAGGGGTAGACCCGAGAATCGACGAAGGCGCCCGAGCACGGCCGAACGCTCGTTCGAATCGTGGCTCCCGCGTCAGTGCTGAAACCGCGTTCGCGGTCCACGGTTCACGATTTCTGGGTCTCGCTGGTTCTCCCGTGTTTTTTGTCAGAACGGCTCATCGTACGGACATCGCGCTCGTGCGCAGCTTTAAACGTTCCTTCGTTCCTTCGTTCCTTGTCATTAAACGGCGCGGATAAACGCGGTCAAGAAACAGAGAGAAGGAAGGAAAGAAATCAAGAGAAAGAAGGAAAGGGTAAGAAGAAGGTGAATAGGAGGAGGACGAGGGGGTGGGGGAGGTGGAGGTGGAGGAGGAGGAAGAGAGGGTGTGTGTGCGTGCGTGCGTTCGTTCCGTGCGGCTGCGTGCGCGTACCTACGAGACAAATCTTGTCTTTCTTAAGCTCCCGCTTTTCTAATCCTTTTCCGACAACGTCGCTTTCTCGTCGCGTTTGATAAGATACTCTTCGATCGATCCAACGATCGATCGTCCTTGTAAATTGCAGTCGATTGCTCTCCGTGTGTTCCGCTACCAAGTTCGACGTACTGTGCGAGCGAGACGGAAGGAAGGAAGGAAGGAAGATCGGGGTGGGAGAGAAAAAAAGAGAGGGAAAAGAGTAATAGAACGAATAGAATAGGCGAACTTGAGAGCGGGGTGTAAGGTTGAGAAAAAAAAACGAGAGTAATAGATTATTATTATTTAATATAATACGGTGGTAACGTGTTCGCGGAATTGCATTCGTCCTTTTAATACGTAGAAAAGTTGGATAGCAAGTGAGAGAGAAAGAGGTGGTACGAGAAGGAAGGAAGGAAGGATCGGGCTGGTAGCAGGTGCAGGAGGAAGAGGAAGTGGAGATCGCGTTTCGATTTCAAGCTGGAGCGAAAAATGGCGGCGGCGCGTCGACGGTATGCCTCGACGTCGTCGCCGGTCGACGAGCATTGATGCGAGAATATTATTCTCCTCGTCGCCGTCGTCGTCGATACTCTGGACTACGAAAGTCGAGAGGGGGAGAGAGAGACAGAGAGAGGAGGAGGAAGAAGAAGAGAAAAGTATCGACGAGGCTTCGCCGAGAGATTATGTAGAACTCAATTACGGTTCGGTTTTACCGGTGTCTCTCTCTCTCCCTCCCACCTTCGTTCCAATCCTCTCTATCTATCTCTATCTTTTTCTTTTCCTATATCGTTATCTTTCTCTTTCTCTCTTTGTCCGTTCGCAATCCCCAAGGTGCAATATTCTTCCGCGTTCGTTAAAGATCGAGGCGCGAAAAGCAAAGGTGCTCGGTCAACGGCAATTTAGTCTCTCAACCAATGCGCTACCAGCTACCTCTGAGTGCCGCGAGGAAGAAGAATCTAGTCAAAAGGGGGAGAGAGAGCAGCGGCCTGGGGAAAGACGAGGAGAGAAAGTAAGGTGAAAGGAAGTGGACCAGAAAGAGCAAGAGGAAGAAGAAGAAGAATCCAAACGAAGGAAGGAGAGGAGACGGTAGGAGAAGAACGGTGGTATCGACAGAAGGACGAGGGAGAAGAAAAATTAAAAATAACATTTACACCATATCATCGGATAATAAAGAGTCACCTTGCATCGGTACGAGAGTGTAAACAAAGGGGACACGCGGAAAGGCTAAACCAAAGCACGTGTTTACATTTTACAAGTGTTCCTCTCTTTCTCTCTTTCTCTCCCTCTCGCTCTCTCTTCTTTCCTTTCGGATCTAATTCTCGAAAGTTGCGATCGTACCACATAACGAGACAGTTTAGTTAGCGGTGCGTGTGTATGTTCATCGTCGTCGTTGTCGTCGTTGCCGGGAGCTTCATCGAACATATCGAGAGAAGAGAAAGGGGGAGGATGAACGACGAGAACGACGAGAGAAAAGATTATTATTATTCTACTTCTCCGAGAAGTACCAATAACGCGTTCTCGTAATAAGGAACACGATTTCTCGTCTTCGTTGTCGTCGTCGTCGTCGTAGTTGTCGTTGTGTTGCGCCGGTCGCAACGCGCGCCGAAGTTTTTCGACTGTGTGCTGTGTGTAATAAGTACGTACAACTTTATAATAAACGTACGGAAATAAAATACGAGAGTATATTTCGCCAAATCGAATTATACTTATTAACGTGTTTTAGAACGTGTAAAATTATCCATCAATTCGATATATTACACGTATTATTACTTCGCGCGCACCCTAAAATCGAAAGAAATTGATCGCAGTGACGTATCAAGGATTTCGCGAGCTACTCGCGATATTTTCTGCAAATTTTTTTAGTTACTTTTATTTTCATTTGTATTTTTTCTTTTTTTGTTTATAATAATAATAATAATTATTATTATTATTGTTATAATTATAATTATTGTTACTCTCTTCCCGGAGAGATGAACGCGCGCTAAATCGAAGTGAGTGACTTCGATACACAAGTGTGGTTGTTCGTGGAAAAAGTTTATTGGGAAGATAAAACAGGAAGAGGAAGAAGAAGAAGAAGAAAGCAAATTTCTTATCGAAACTTATCTTTATCAAATAAAAGATAAAACAGTATAAAATAGAAAAAAGGAAATGTATCCTTGGTACAGGGACAGCGTCGCGGCCGCGGCAGCGGCGGGCCTTGGTGGGCCCGTCGGAGTCGTCGGTTCAGGATTCTGCTCGAGTGGACCCGGACAAGGTGCTACCACGATTAAAACGGAGAGTGGATATTCCGACTGCATGCTAGCTCTCGATTACGTCCAGAACAAGGTAATATTATTTCAATCCAAGATAAATCATTTTGTTATTTTTATTATCTTCTAACGATTATAAATATGTCGATATCTATTGACAACCTTTTCAAATCTTTCAAGGACGATTCTCGCATGAATTTACAATCTACTTTAATTATTCGATACAAAGTAGATAATAATTCCAGGCAATTACATATCAAGAATCACCTATATAATCATAATATGTATATTCCTAGCAGATACTTTATAAACATGTTTAGAAGCGTATTTAATTTTATCTCATATTCGAGGCCACTATTATATTAGCGCGAAATTGATTTAATTATTGACTCAATTATACAAAAATATATTATATCCGTACGCGTTATTGGAATCTGACTAAAATTTTTCTTCATTCTTTTCTTTATTATTTATTTCATTTTATTTTCTTTTCTACTTTTTATTTCCTTATCTTGGAAAATTCGAAAAGACAAGGAGAAGGTGAAGTTAAGCTTTCTATTTACATACAAGAATTACTTTCAACGATCGCTCTTCTTAACCAAGATTCACTCGTTTACTTAAAATTGTAAAATGCTAAGAGGAATAGGATGAAATTAGAATATATATAGAAATAAATAAAGAGAGAAGGAGAGAGATAACACGAAAACATACAAATCGATGATATCCTTTTGCTTGTTTACATTTGGTCACATTCCATCGACCTTTCGTAAACTCCTGACTTCTTCGTTGTTTGAAATCGAAGCAAAGCGGACATCGAGGAATATTTATACATGAAATTCTGACTTTTAGTAAACAGAGTTCTTAAATCGTTGCTGAGATAATCGTATTAATATAAAATCATCAAGTATTAGTTTAAAATTTAACTACAGGTGTATATTACATTTTTTTTAAATTATTATCGTATCATTTTAATTAAATATTTACATTCAATTCATTGATCCAAATAGAATGATTAATAATTAAACAGTTTTTTTTTTTGATTAACTTGTAGGAAAATTGTTTTTTTCTCGTTGTTTTTCTCTTAGACATAAATATTCACAGTTATAAATTAAAATAATCTGTTTAAGTATAATACAATGTTTTATTTCCATTCGTTGCATACATTGCATTTTAAATAAGACTCGTTAAATAACACATATTTATAATTGGAAGAAATAAAAAGTATTACGAGCCGACTGTATTATATAAAGGTTGTAACAATTTTTCAATATCGCACACGACGAGTAATACATTTGTAAATTTCCTATTGGAAAAAGAAACTAACATAAGCAAAAAAGGAGACAAGAAAAAAAAAACATTTGTATCTCCTTTCTTCGTTTTTTTTTTATGCTCGAGAGAAAGAAAAACATAGGTATACATTTGTATTATTATTATTCTTAGATGTTGACACTATAATGTATTTACGTCATTGGTAAAAACTACGGTTTGACACGTGCAATGTTTTGCATGCAACATATTTGCATTGCGTCAAGAGATTGAGAGAAGAAAAAAAAAATTGATCATTCGCGCGCGGTCATCATCACATTCGAACGAATAGGACTAAATAATTGTTGCCGTTTTATTTGTTCTTTCGTAAATAGTAAAATATATATATTTATGTGGAAGTTTGCTAATAATAGACCGAGTATGTACGATTCATTGTTAATGACTTAATCGGAGTAATGTTTATCGTGTATCTTTTTTAAGAATCATCAAGTTGTTCTTATTTTTAAGAAGCATTTAATCCGAATCATAACGCGTCGATATGTATAGTTTTTCTTGTTGTATGCATTTGTAAGATATAGAAATAGAGAAAGGAGAAAGTATTCTGAAATATTTTTTTATCAATCGCGAGTTATCCTCTTAACGACGATATAATTGAGTCAAGAATTATCCAGAACTTGAGTATATTTTAATAATAATAATATAGTATACGAGTAAAATGTGGCGGAGAAAAAAAAGTATTCATTGGAATAATGGTAAAAGATTGAACAATTTTTTTTTTATTCAATTAGCTAACGGGTCAATGATTTATAGGATACTTCTGATGTATTTTATAAATACCCGTTTTATTATTAAAAATATGAACCGTTTTTTTTTGTTATATTATAAGTCTATTTTTTAATAGATAATTCATTATTCCTCTTGCAAATGTCGATGAACTTGGCAATGTTTGATGGTATTTAATCGTCCAGCAATTCCAAGTTTGTTATAAGACGGGACGAGAATAGTCACGAAAATGGCAATTATTTCGTAATTGTAGTTAGCGTCGTCAATCGAACATCTTTATACGGGAAAAATGTATTGGTAGATAGACAGTGAGAGAAAGAGAGAAAGAGTCTCGATGACTCTTCGTTTCGTGCCACACGATCTTCGTCGTTCGGTAAATTACTTGCTTCTTGGCTTTTTTTTCCCCTTCCTTTTTTCTATTTGACTCGCGCGCGACAGGTTACTATGTAGGAAGGAATCTATAAGAAACGCCTCGTACGATTTAATTGGAATTTAATTATACGCTCTCTCTCTCTCTCTCTCTCTCTCTCTCTCTCTCTCTCTCTCTCTCTCTCTCTTTTTCCTCTCCCTTCTTCCCCCTTTCTTTTTCTATTTCCTTATTTCCGATACGTGCAAGAGTGTATTAGTGTAAATAGTCCCTACGTGGCCGGTCTCATCTTGCCCGATCGAAAGGTGTCATTTGTCATGATATACATAGTTAAACTATCGAAGAAGGAAAGAAAAAAAATGGCGGAACTGTTGAAGGAAACCTTGGAAATGTTGAAATGGTGAGAACTTTCGATCGGTTTTTGTGCAAGCTTCTATGAGAAAACGCTCGTGCCAACGGTAGCCGCGGCAAAACGAGACAAGAAAATAATCCGCCGTGTCAGAAGCTGTGAAAACGACTCTACAACTAAAAAGTTGAAAACGTTCATGACTACATATATACATATATATATATATATATATATATATATGTATATCAGTCGACGACGATTCCTAATGTATTCGCTAAAAGTTTTCCTTCGAGTACGTTCATCCTATGCTCATTAATAATTATTATTTTCCTCTTCCTTTCTTCTTTTCTTTTTTTTTTACTTTTTTTTCTTTTTAATTTTAACTCACAATTAGCGAAAAAAAGATCCTCTCACTTTTTGCTATCAGTCGGCGATTCGAATCAGGATAAAAAAAAATGACATCTTTTTTGTTTTGTCTTGTTTTACGATATTAATCATTTCCTACTTTTTTTTTACTTCCTCCATCTTAGAATTCATCGAACGTTTTTTTTCTGCTTTGTTTTATTGCACAGTCTAGGCACGTTTATTCTAAGTCTTGATTATTTGAATCGATACAACGTAAAGTGTTTAAGTTGTTAAGAATTATTGCGATCGATAGATCTATTACTTTGATTAGAGAGTGTGGTCTTTGTACGATATTATGACGTTTAAAAAGGAGAATTAGAGAGAAAAGGTCAACGACTACGTAATAAGATCGCTAGCAAGTTACGATGATTAAGTAGCTTCGTGCACGCGTTTATTCGTTAACGGCTCATTAAGAATTAGATTCGATCGTAATATCGTACCGGTAATGATCCTCCCTTTCGATCTCTAAGGACTCCTCGACGAATATTTTTTTTTTTTTATTAAGACGCGATAATGACCAGTTGCGCGCGTTATGACGAAGGTCGAACTCCAGTAATAAATTATACAGGTACAATGTCAATTCTTGACGTCATTATTTTATACATTGTAAAATCACGAGAGTGGGATTTTGCACGTTTCGAAGGAACGAAATTGTTGAATAAAGTACAAATGAATTTATCTTTGCATGTTATCGTGAAATGGTATAATTATTACCAAACTATCATCAGTTAATTTAATCTCTCTCAATTACAAAAACGAAGAAATTCAAACCTTGTAACATTGAATTAATGACCTCGTTCAAAATCGAGTCTAATAACGCATATAAAGCACATAATTGTACGTTTCTTATAGTATCGTTTTTTTATTAAACTTGTTTTGAGACGTAGCCTGATGGTTAATAGGCAAATAAGTTAGATATGAATATTATAAATCCTTGGTCAAATATCATTTAACCTCTCTCTCTCTCTTTCTCTCTTTCTATCTTTATCTTTTCCTCTTTATTTATTGACATAATACGTATTTATCATGAAAGATGAATTAAACGAGAACGATTAGCAAGTTGGGAAAGAAAAGGTGATGACAGGGGATTATGAAAATAATTGTGAGTCGTGATAACAAGGGGAAGGCAGAACACCGTGACTAATTGCGGTACTTGTCGACTGATCTTTCTTTAAGGATATCTTTCTAATCAAATCTTCATTATATATTTATTTATTTATATTTATATACATATATATATATATATATATACAAATATCTAAAATATTTATTATAAAAATATCTGTAAGACAAAAGCAGTTTTATTTTGAGAACAAGTTAGTCATATCGAGTGTATTATATTTGACATATTTTCATATTTTCAATCAATATCGAATAATTGACATATTTTTAAAGACTCTGTACATACGTGTATATAAAAGTTACAGATCAGTCTACTCGGTTTCCGTTCGAATGTAGCAAATACCTACTACTTGTCTATAAAGTAAAAGTTTACACAGGTTCTTACATTTTCTCCGTTAAACGTCAAGGAAGGAGAAGTAAGTCGGTGTCTTTTCGCAAAGAGTAAATACTAGTATAAAAAGTATCTGAAAGTACAACGTTGCAACCAATTTCCCCTTCGTCTTGTCCCACCACTTTTCCGTTCGCTGCCGACAACCATAAACGTTTGTTTATATATATCATACGGAAAACTCGACGTCCGAGTTCCTTTTCTGCTTTTCTCTTTCTTTTTCTTTTGATTTTGATTTTGATTTTGATTGTACCATTTTCCTTGTCATTGTGTCGTGGTATTTGAGAAAAAAAAACTACAAAACGTCCAATTTTTTGTCTTCTTATGATGATTTTTCTATTATCGAATAGATGAAAATGTGGCGAGTAAGTAAATTCACTTTGTCGGTGAAAATGTACGCGTATTCGTCATAAATCTGAATGAAATTAAACTGATCGTGTTGATTTTTCCGCTCGGAAAAGCGCCCTTTTACTTATACCCCTCTTTTCTTCCTTAGTTAGTTTTAATTGTAAGAAAAACAATTTTATACTCGATTATCACGGAGAGAGAATCTACGTAGAAGAATTCAACGTTATTTTTCCCGTACAGCAAAATGAACTATAGTCCTGTCGTATTTATTATCATTTAATTGATTTATTATAATAAAATATATCTGAGTTGGTTGAAAAATGATAATTCTAACGTGGAAATCATTTTTTTTGGTCAAACTTTTTTTTGTTCGTTAAAATATAATTAAAATCATTAAAGTTTTTTTCTATTTTTCCTCGAGGCTCGACACTTTTCAACACACCTAAGTATTATAATAAATTTATACACAAAATGAAATATTTATTAATATAATTTTATAAAGAGACTATAGTTTTATTTTTGCACGAGTTACGGCAAGATTTGCAAAAAAAGAAAACAAACTCAAACTAAGATCTTAATAATAAAATAAAAAGGAAGCACGTTACCATTGGCTCATCGTAAACGTCCCCCGTAAAAATTTGGACTGAGAAAAGCGTGCGGCCATTGCTCGGGAGCCTATGGGGCCCACCGTAAGGGGCCGTTCTTCGGTGCCCACCAACCGGCCTTCCAAATTTGGCACACGAACGGAGAATCTTTTTGTCAGAGTTTTTAGGAAAAATGGCCGTGGCGATGCACGATACATGCTCCTCCTCCTCCTTCTCCTCCTTCTCCTCCTTGTATGCCGTGCATAAAATTCCGAAGATTGGAAGGGAATAAATTGAATTGTGTAATTTGTAAGCAAGTTATAATATAATTAAAAATTTTTTGAACAATGATCCAAAGATTCGTTCTTATCTTTAGATAAATTAATGGAAAAATGTTTTTACAAATTTTAAACGAAACTTCTTCTTCTTCTTCTTCGAAATGGCAAAGTATTTTTAAACCAAACAAATTCCTAAAATAGATACAAATATAAAAATACCATTAGCCTAATTCCGCGTAAGTTGCAATAACGAAGACTCCGTTTACCAAATTTTCTACATGATTTTATTCTTTCTTCACAATTACCAAAGTACAAACTTACAGATAATTCAATTAATTGTCAATTAGAATCACAATATCATTCCTAAAAGATTAAACTAATTAACACGGAAAAAGGATAAGAAGAAGATAAAGAAAAACAGAAAGAATTTAGAAAAATCGGTAGAGTTCTTATCGAACGAACTTTTAACGATATCTCATCCCAATGAAGAAGAAGAAGAAGACATCTTATACCGAATACTTTGAATTCTACGATAAAAGAGAGAAAACTATGTACAAGTATCTTAATAGTGTTGATGATAGACAGCTTGGTTAGCTTTGCTTGGCTTGCTTGTCGAAGAAGAAGAAGAAGAAGAAGAAGAAGAAGAAGAAGAAGAAGAAGCAGATGAAGAAGAAGAATAATAATAATAAGAAAAGGAATAAGAAGGAGAATACAAAAAAAAAAGACAAGAAGATGAAGTAGAAGGAGTCAGAAGGATTAAAAGAGAAACAAGAGGGAAGTTAAAAGTTGACCTATCGAAAGAGAGCAGCTTGGTTGGAAAGATGAGAGAGAGAGAGAGGAGTAAAACGAGGAGGAGTGGTTCGGCGAGGGGGGCAAGGGGGAGGGAGAGGAATGGGTGGACTCTTTTGGGGGCTGCGACGGAAGATGCGCTAACGGGGCGAGGGTGTACAGGGAGTGGCAAGGAGAGGAAGGGAAGAGAGAGAAAGAGAGAGAGAGAGTTAGGAGTTGCGCGTTGCCTTGTTCAGGTAGGAGAGGTAGAGCTCGTTCCCGGTGGGCGTGAACGGAGCCAGCAGGTGCGCGTGGGTGGGGGAGGCGTGGTGACCGCGTCCGATTGGCCCCAGGCAGACCGGAAGTGGGGTTCCAGGAGGGCTTACAAGAGGGTCGCGAGGAGGGCCACGAAGAACCTCAGCGCAGAGAGGGCGCACCCACCTCGTCCTCTCTCTCTCTCCTCTTTCTCTTTCTCTCTCGACCGGTTGCAAAAACGATATATCGCGTCTCTCGCGTGAGACGCCGCAAAAAGCTGCCAGGTGGCATTTCGCCTTTACCTTCAGGACTGCTACTGCGCTGCTTGCTTGCTGTTGCTGCTGGTGCTGGTGCTGTTGCTGTTATTGCTATTGCTGCTGACTTCCTTTGCTTCTACCATTACCTTACAGTCCTATACCCTTTTATATATATTATACGTTAAGGCTTTTAATCGTGTTGTCTTGCAAACCCGACAGGCATCTCTCTCTCGTTTCCCTCCCCCTACTCTTTCGCTCTTCTTTTTTTTCTTCTTTGTTTTATCTTTCTTACCGAAAAAATTGCTTCTTCTTCTTCATCTTCTTCTTCTTCTTCTTCTTCTTTTCTAATGATGATGATTATTACTGTTATTATTATTATTATTTTTCTTATTATTGTTATTATTAAAATTGCGTTAAGTAGGATGAAATTGTATGGGATGCATTAGAGAGTATATAGGACTAAAAATAAAAAATAAAAAGGAAAAAACAATTGACACTTTGCGCAGGATGCTCGTTAAGAGTGGATCGATAGTTAGTTGGTCGCGGTTTGCGTGGGCGTGCGAGCAACTTCGTCGTTCGCGTTCGATCGTGTTTGTTCTTGGCGAGGGTGGCGAAGGAAGGAAGGGTGGGTAGGTAGGTAGGAAAGAAAGGAAGAAAAAAAAAGCAACAGAATAGAGGAGTTTACGTTAGGTGGTGGTAGGTGGAAAAGGACGACAAGGCGACGGACGCGTTATCTTTTCCGTACGTTTCTTCCGTTCGCCTATGTCAACGGACGGCGACAGTCTACTTGGCGGCTTTAGGATTGATGGACAAACGGACGGACAAACGGACGGAAACGAAAGAGACGCGAGAAGAATGGTGCCAGTCGAGTCTAACATAACTCCTCCTTATATATATTTCTTACATGTAAGAAATGTAAGAAAAGATCTTTCACTTTCAATGCAAAATGCATCCCGATGACGAGAATTTTAGTTTTATTCTTCGGGGTCGGGTCTACGAGCTGCGTCTGTATTTCTTTTCTTTCTTTATCTTCTTTATTTGTTTTAAATAAGAGAAATAATAACATTTACAAAAGATATTGCATTTAATATAATAATATATTTTTTATTTGAATAAGAATTGAATGAAGATTACGCGTCGTTTGGTTAAAAATGTTTGAACGTTAAACGAAAAGAAAATGAACAAACAACTGAAAAAAAAAGGAAGCGTTCTTTTTATTAAAGTTAATATCATTAAAGTGCTCTTTTCTTATCACGATGGGTAGACTGTACAGAGAGAAAGAGACCGTCAAAGGTAATGATAAAGATCGACAATTACGCGTGTCATTGATACTCATCGAGTAAGACGGACAGCTAATTAAGAATTCGCGTAGAATAATAATTAGCGAATTACCGCGAGCAAGTAGGTAGCACTACCTCGTGTCTTTCATCTCGTCGTGGTCTTGGTCGTGGTCGTGGTCGTGGTCGTGGTCGTGGTCGTGGTCGTGGTCATAGCTTCTCGCAGATGATTTCAGATAAGCCGTGACCTCGGTTTAATGCGAGAAAGGGATATATAAGAGTAAAACAATGGTAGAGGGCACCCTTTACGGCAAACGAGCGTTTACCTTGAGCTACCGTGGAGTCGTCGTCTCTTTTAAGAAATGAAAAGCTGTCGGCTCGTCGTTACAACCTCGCAACAACCTCGACGACGATCGAGTTACTTACACCGGATGATCGCATCGTGGGATATCTTACTACTGGTGTACCATGGATATAAAACAATGCTGAATATAATACGCGCTTACTCTTTTCCGACTCCAAGGGAGTTTACAGAAAAGAGATAGGCAAGGAAGAAAGGAAAAAAAAAACCAACAGATTAGGAAGATGCACGTATTCGAATCGCGCGTCCTCGTATAAAAACGAGCCTTCTTTCTCTCCCCGTTTCGAATTCATTTCCTTCTGGATTTTGCTGCAAGAAAAAGCAGGAAACTCTTTTTTACATTCCCGTCTATCTAATCAAATTTTTACATACCAATGGTAGATTCAACCACCCCCTCCTCCCCGATAACTGTTACACCGTTCTATCTTTTCGAGATCCTAAGAATTAATTGATAAGAAGAAATAATGGAATAATAAAATCGTATAATTAGAGTTAGTTTTTCTTTTTTCTACTGGCAGTGTAAGAATAATACAGTTCTTTGTGGTTAAAATCTTGGATAAAAGTAACGAGACAACAGTGAGAGAGAGAGTGAGTGAGTGAGTGAGAGGCGGGAGGAGGGAGGGAAAGGGAGTAGGTGGTTTCGCGCGTTGGATTCGTTGCACGTACCTATAATTCCGTGGACGGTTAGGTATAAATTAATTAGATAATTAATCGTGTAATGGGTTTAATTGGGCCCTGTTAAGTGTCAGCGAGCTTCTCGAGCGTAATCTTTGTCTTGGCATCTGCTTTACCTACATAGGCGCGTGTAAGTATATGGGAAGATAGGATTTGCTATCTCTCTCTCTCCTCTCTTTCATTTGGAACTCGTTGGTGGCGTGGTCGTTTCAGGGGCAAAAGCTCGTCTCTCTCTCTAGCGCGCGAGTGGCGTGTCGCCTACAGGTAAAACCGGCAGGTATATACTTACTGTTCGAGCAAAAGGAGGAGGGAGAAAGATCGGGCCCTTCGTTTGCCGCGAAGTCGTTAAGATTGTAGATAAGGGAACGCTGAGATTTAGCAGATCCGATAGCGGCTGATAAGCGAGCATGCAGCAAACTTGTAAACCAAGATACGATACCGTTCACTTCTTATCTTCTTTCATTCTCTTTCTTCTCCCTTCTTTCTCTCTTCTTCTCTTTTTATTTTTTTTTTCTTTATTTGTTCATTCTTCTTTGGGATATCGAGTTTGGTACGTTACCAAACCGGGCCACGAAAAACATTCAACTTAAGTATTTCCTTTTTGTCGTTATTTCCAAAAGAGATAAACGATTATGGATGAGTTTAACTCGAATCAATGATGATTTTGATTATCGAAGAAAAAACGATCGATACGAGTCAAGTTTTTTTTGTTTGTTTGTCTTCTTTTTTTTTAAATAATACTTCGAAAAGATGTTTTATTGCAATTTGAAAAAAAAAAAGAAAAAGAAGAAAACAGAACAAATAATCTAATGAATTGAAGAGAACGAACGCGTTTAGATAATGTCGACGAAAGGGCGTGTTTGAAGACAAATTTTCGCGCGAATCGATTCTCCGAAGGTGTCGTAGCTAATTATAAGAAGTAAAGAATGACTCAAAATGAGTTGGACTGTTTGTACGTTCCGCTTCGACGGATATTTGCTCGGTGCTCGTGGTAAAAGGACTTTAATTAATTATCCTATACAGTTGGTTATTATCGAACTATGTCGATTCTCGAGCATGACCACTAATACCAATCGCTTGGTAATAAACTGGAACGAGTTTATTATTTATTTTACTTCTGTAAGAATATGATCGAAATTTTACTTATTGTTAGGTTGGCAAGGATCGGCTTACCTACTACCACCACCACCACCACCACCTATTTCTGTTCTCTTTTTTTGTGTCATTTCTTATCCCCATTTTTTTATATTTAATACATTTTTCAATTTTTTTTCTCCTTCGTTTGCCAACGCGGAATACCAGGAGCACCGTAAAATAACTCATTCAAGGATGAAGGAATCTCTTGTTGGAGGTATAATTAGAGAGCACGCGCGCGCATACACACATATACATACACACACACACACGCACACGTCCAAACATGTAGATAATTTCTCTCGATCGTAACTTTTCTTGGATCGTAACTACTCCTCGGGTGTATACCTTCAAAAATTTTACAACCTTCTCTTCGCCTTTCGATTACCATTGCCAGAGAGAGAGAGAATCAATTCTTTTTATCCATCAAACGTCCATTTAAACATCTCCTAACGGTTCTTCGAATACGATTATTAAAAGAAACGCGAACAAGAATTTTATTCAAATAAAAACTTAAACAATAGGATAGAGATAATAGGCCTTAAAATTAAATCGCACAATAGAGAAAGGATTTTCAAAGAAAACGAAAAAACAATGTCGATCATTCAAAAGTCATTTAAATTTCAATCGAAGATCGAACCAATAATTCATTTTTTTCGTATTCGTGGGACATAAAAATAATCGATTTATCGAAAGACGCGGAGATCGGCGAAAGGCGCGCAAATTTGAAATGTCTCGAGACGCGTGTGTACCATCGAAGCGGGCAACGTCAAAACGGTTCGAAGATTTGCCGCATGGCGGCGTTACTCGCTCGTTAGTCTCGTACCACCAATGAGAGAACACCGCGCGCAATTCTTCTTTCTCCCTCTCTCTCTCTGTCTCTCTCTCTCTCTCTCTCTCGACGTTTCTCTTTCTCTTTATCTTTCTCTCGTTCCCGTTCTCGTTCCTGATACTTCGATTTTTCTACCGAAGCTGCCTTCGTCGCGTCGCCGCCACGCTTTTTGCGCTCGGATAATGAAAGATTTATGAAAGAACGCGTCGGCGTTATCACGAAAATCGATCTCTCGATATTCATTCGGAGAAATTCGAGTCTCACCCTCGTTGCTGCTGCTGCTGTTGCTACTGGCCTTACTTATACTGATATTTCTCCTCCTGGCTTAACTATTTCTCGCCTTTTTTTCTTTTCTTTTGTTTTGTTTTTTTAGGTTTTTTTTATCTTCTTACCCTGCTAGATCTTCGATTTACATGGCAAAAGAATATTAAGGTCGACGTACACAAACGCATATATATACACCCACAAACACGTGCATGTGCATACATTTGTTCTCGTACTTACATTGTTATACGCGCGTATGACCTTCTTGGCACGCTAGTTCATCTCCACGCTACTTTTTCTGTCCTTTTTAAGAGCAACTCGTAAGTTTCTTCTTTTCTTTTTCTTTTTTTTACCTCTTTTTTCCTTTTTTTATTATTCTCTTCTTTTCCTATAAACGCTCCGCCCCTCTCGATCCGTTTAATCCAGCGTAACACCTAGGACTCCGGTTGCACGTCGACGATATAATTTTCGAGCTAGAAAACGGTTAGACGAGTAGTTTAATCGTTCGAGAAAATCGAAAAACGTTCTCGTTACAGTTACGGGGGTTATTAAAAATCGGTTAATCAAGAAAAAGAAATAAAAAAATAAAATAAAATAAAATGGAGAAGAAAGTAGCGAAACGACAAGTTGTATGTCGTCAAACTTGTCTAACTTTCCGGAATATTTTTCTTATTTATATAGCTGCTATTACTTGTCAGTGGGGTGGAGGAGGAGGTTGGGGGGAAAGAGTAAAGAACGAACACTCGTTTAAAACGTTTAGACTGGACGTTTAGGAGAAACAACAAAAGACACGATTAATAATCCGCGATATCCTTGAGCACGGCAGGTGGCGAAAGGTCGAGTTAAGAGCAAACCAGTTTTCCATTATGTTCGTACAAGGTCTACGATCGGTTTCTCGACGAAAGAGAGTCTCTCTCTCTCTCTCCCTCTCTTTTTGTCTTTACCTTTTTTTTTTACCAGGAACGACGTCCATCTTCCATCTAATAGATGACCTAACTATTTGGAATCGATTCTGCAATCTTTATTTTTGGCCAATTGCTCAAACTTTCTATAGATCGTTTTCGATAAACTGAATTATTTTAGTTGTAGTGTATTTACGTATAATATATAAATGAAATGATTAAAAGGGTTGCCACATATTGAATTTACTTTTAAAAATCTATCTCAGCAAATCAACACTGCACCGTCGGTGCAGTTGTATATGTATGCGTATTATTTCTAAATAAGGAATAACATTAGAATGTATTAATCGAGCAATACGTGTAAGATCGTCATGGAAACTGTGTTCCATGCATTGACTTGGAAGAGAACTCGGTTATAGACTGGAAATGATTTCGTTGGTGCCGGTGCTGCGTCCCGGGAGTTACGACTCCATTAAGAAGAAGCTTCGCTGATTTTTTCGAGTTCATTTCGGGTCGCATAAAACGAGCTGTTTAAAATGCAAGGGCGTAACCGTGCTTCAGGTAGTAAGCATCAGCTTCATTACCCACTTTTGCTTGCTAGGGAAGAAAGAGAGAGATAGGAAACGAACTGTTCTCTATCTTTTCTCTTCGAACTTTTCCTAATTCTTTTTTTCATCTTCTTTCCCTGCGTATGCGTGTGTGTGTGTGTGTGCGTATTTAATTTTCTTTTTAAATTCTAGTCCGTCATTATACGTCCACTCAAGTCGGTCATTCGGTCATCTCGAATAGTAGGAGGGTTTTTTTTCTTTATTATTAATACGAAATAGGCCTAGTATTTTTGCAACTAACGATCTGGGATAATTCGTAAGATCATCTAATTACGAGAAACAAACGGAAATTGGATAAACTTGTAAATAATATCAATGTTTGTATAACGAGGTAATATTAAAATAGAGAGAAAAAAAGAGAGAAAAAAAGGAAGTAACAAAAATGATTACAAAACGTAATGCCGTAACAAATGATGCATATTATAATAATAAATATAGTTTCCCCGAGATGAGTAAGATAAACTAATCAAATAAATGCTTTTTATGTTTTTCTAATCGAATAATACAATTCAAATGATTTAGCACGCGTGTGCAACGGAATGACGTCCCTGTTTCCGAGGCTGCTGCTGCAAGAAAAAAACATATTAATTCGATCTTAATGTCTACTAACATGCATCTTATCTAATTTGGAAATCGATATTAAATAGATAGATAGATAGATAAATATAAAATAAGAATGAGCGTTGTATATTTGCAGGACATCCGCGCCACTGGTCATCGAGACAGTTATGACTCTGCCCCTTCTTGGACTCGTCAGTGGTTTTTCGAGCTTCTCTTTGCTTTTGTTACCCTCCAAGTCTTTTACAGCGGATATACATTGGTGTAGAGATGATGGTGATTGTGTGCTCATGGTGGTGGTCGTGGTGGTGGTGGTAGCGCGGTCTATCCTTTGCTCCTGTTTCCACCTCGGCCCATCTTGCCATCCTTGTCTTTCTTCTTTCTCTCTTATACACCACTCGACTCGCCCCCTCCCCCTCCTAACCCCTTTCTTTCTATCATCGTCCGGTAGTCGTCGTGTGTCTCATTCTGCTCTCTTTTTAGCGACTTCTTCGTCCTTTTGCCGGCACGCCGAAGCATCGTCGGTGAGTGAGTAAGAGGAAGAGAAAGAGAGAGAGAGAAAAAGAGATAGTAGATACATGCAAAGAGAAAGAGAAGGATAGAACGAAGGAGGAGGTTTCTCCTGCTTGAAAGGAGCCGACGCTGCGTACGGTAGCCAGCCAGACTGTACCCAATTATTCCACCGTGCTATACTAATGCAATGGACCCCCTCGACCATCCCACCCTAACTCTCTTCCTCTCTTGGACTACTACTTCTTCTTCTTCTTCCTACGACCTCACCTCCGACCGAGAGGACTGACTCCTCCTCCTCTTGTTTTTACTCATTCCTCCTTTCTTCTCTCTTTCTGTCCTCATAAGAGTCGTTTCGGAAATGATTCGATATATCGCTTGTAATATTAATGGTTCAATATTTTTATTTATTATTATTTTCTCAAAAAATTCTTCTTCGTAAACGTTTGTGTAAAAGAGCCTGAGGGGGTGGGTGAAAGAGAGGAGGAGGGAAGTTCAATGCCGTCAATTATATCGGTAATCATTTTCACACGATTTTGTTCGATCCGAGTTACCGAAATACTCGCTCGAAAGATCAAAACTTTACTTATATACTTTTATATACATATAAAATGGCTACTTTTGAAAACCAATAATCATGGGTTAGACGATTATCAGCGATCATTTAAAGTTATCAGTTCGCACGCTTGGCAACTTAACTCGGTAGCGTGTATTAAAAGTGGCGAATTAAATCGGCAGATCGAGTAGTAATCGTTATTACTATTCTTATGATTTACTTGACGTTAGTTCGTATATCTCGATTCAAGTTGGTAGAGCACGTGCTATGTAAAATAAACGACTTATGGTATTGCCTCGTCGCATGCAACCATTGCTGCACTCTCTTCCTGCACTCTTTTCCTGCTAGCAGCGACTTAACCAAGTCACGTGATCATTCGGAATCGCACCTTCACGAGGAGGAGGGTGGGAGGGAGTAAAATTGAACCCCATGTTCGCATGTTATAATTCAAGTTGCCGCTAACGGTTTCAAGACTATTGCTGTTATTTGTGTGGATCTAGTGTGATAGTAATTTAGTTCAAATTCGTAATCGTAATTTGTATTTTCTGTTAAAGGGTCTTTGATTCACGCGCACCCCGACAAACGTTAGGGTTTAATAAAATAAATACACATAGATGTGTATTAAGGCATCGATACGATTAATAAGATTTTTTAAGCCTTCTTTTCCTAACGCCTTTTTAGTTCGTTTCTTTTCGTTTGGTTTTCTTTTCTTTTCTTTTCTTTTTTTGTTTTTTTACACACCCTTCTGCTGAAATCACACACGTATCTCTCAAACGATATTGGATGAACAGCAGTTTCAACGGTAGGAGCTTTCCTAAATAAAAAGAGATACTTCATATCCGTTCCGAGGAAGGTCGTTAATCGTTAGGATCAATAATTGCTGGCACACGGGAAGGAATGTAAGAAATAAAAGTTTTTTTTTTCTCTATCTCTTTTTCTCGGCAATTTAGAATCGCGAGAGTAATGGATTATGATTCACCGAAAAAGAGAGAAGAAGAAGAAGATGGTAAGACGATTATTTGAAAGTATCGATAAGTAAAACGTTGATTACAGTTCTGAGTGCTATTGACGCAAAATGTAATATTGGTTGGCTTATTGATTATTGATCAGATGAGAAAATTAGATTAAAATAATATTAAAATAAAACAGTCTCTCACACTAATAATAAATTATTCAATCCTTATAAAACACTTTAGGTAAAAGTATTCAGTAGCCGAAAAAAGGTTAGAACAAAGAAAATTGATAAAAATGTTATTATTTTCGATCGATCGTAGGATTGATCGTTTTTATTGACAAGACTTTATGAAATAGACAAGAAAGGAGGGAGGGGTTCGACTAGATTCGGACAGGTTCGGATTTGTTCGGATAGGCTTGGGGGATAGGGTCCGGACAGGCATTGTCTTCGAGGATATCTTACCGTCACGCTCGACTTCGGTTTTACCGTACTAAGCGACATAGTCATCGCGACCCTATTCTCTCTCCGCGGTAGAATGGCATTAAGGATCGTATTAATCAAGAACCGTCGCGTCGTCGTCGTCGTCGGTGTGATTCCTTAGAACGTCGTTGGTTCTGCCTCCTAGAGAACTTGCCTTCGAGGCCAACGATCATTCTCCTTGCTTGCTTTCTAGAAAAACGGGGCCAGGGGGAACGAGAGGATTCAATGGATTCGAGACGGAAGCTGGTGGAACGTCGAAAAAGAGAGAAAAAACAAATGGGAAGAAGATGGAGAGAGAGAGAGAGAGAGAGAGAGATAGAGAGAAAGAGATGGTGGGGGAAACATATTTGTATAATTTTGTATTGTATCTTAGGGTCTGTCGAAAAGTTTTCAACCTATTATTTTCTCTTAAATATAAAATTATTCTTCTACCATTTTCTTTTTTAAATCGTTACATTCAAAACTCGTCGATCCATTTCAATTCATATTTTTTTCTAAAAACTTTACAAACCAATCGAACAATACTCGTACGATATTTAGATTGTTACCAGAAATTCGTATCGATTTAGGACACACAATTATTATAGGCGCCACCAACATGGTCCTAAATAAATATACTGTGTGTAATTTTTTACTCCGATTCTATCTAGGCAACCTCAAATTTGTTAACCGTAATATTAATACGATTCTTAGAAATATCTAATAAGTTCCAACGTTGGAACAAAATTTCGGAAGAAGAAGAAGAAGGAATTTCCGTTTCCGCGATAACGTGTCCGATCTGTTGTACGTTGTACGGTGCCGGATAGTCTGGCTATGAGTTTTCTTTTTCTCTTTTCATGTCATTTCTCGACGTCATAGGCAGCCAGAGAAAGAATGAGAGAGAGAGAGAGAGAGAGAGAAAGAGAGAGAGAGAGAGAGAGACAGAGAGAAAGAAAGAGAATCCAACTCCATGAAAAGCTGCGGTCAGAACTCGTATCTTTTGTGTCTTTTTGATGGAGGAAGTAGAAAATGAGAGATTACTTTATATATACACGTATATAAAAAATTAAATTTAAATGTGTAACAAATATACAGAGTGTCTCAAAAGTCGCTTTAAACTTAGGCTTTCTGATTTCGATTAGATAATTCGAATAAAGTAGAAAAATGGATTGATTTTAATTTTCTATACGTACGATCATATGTGTACGCATGTAGGATACATTTAATAGATAGACTTTGTATATAAAGCAAAACTTGGTGAATAAAATCCAAGTATTACGTAAAGGATGCAGTAAACAACAACAACAACAACAACAACAACGCAATACAAGAAGAAAAAGAGAAAGAAAAAAAAGGGAAAAAATTGGCAAAGAGAGAAAAAGAAGATGAGAAAGTCGAGGGAAATGCGAAACTTCCGAGGTATAGCTATACACCTCTCCGGACGACGGCTCTTTCGTCGAACTCGATTACGGAGCAAAAAAGAAGCGAAGCACGAGAAATTGGTTTCGGCTACCGTGGGACGTCGTCGCCGCGTTCAGAGAGATAGAAAGAGATAGAAAGAGAGGAGCGCATCGACGAACAGCGCGCGCGCCTGAGAAAACGAGAGAATGAATGAGAGAGAGTGAGAGAGAGAGAAAAGACTACTAGGCCTCCGTAACGCTCGTTTTATTGCATACGCTTCGTGTCGAAGTCGATTATAATAGTGCCGTGGCCCCTAAATGGCCTCGTGTTGAACAGCCCTCAAGTATTTCCAATATCCTGCAGGGAGATTCATCTTCCTTACTCTTTTTCTCTCTTACTCTTCTATCTATCTATATATATCTCTCTCTCTCTTTCTTTCTTTCTTTCTTCTTCTTCTCACGCATGCAGTTACGCGCGGTCTCTTTTTGTCTCTACAATCTCGATTTACCGCTCCTCCTCCTCTTATTTTTCTTTTTCTTCTTTTTTCCCTTCTTCTCCTCCTCGTCCTCCCTTCCTCCTCCCTTCCTTCCTTCCTTCCTTCCTTCCTTCCTTCCTTCCTTCCTTTCTCTTCGTCTTCGTCTTCGTCTTCGTATTCGTCTTCTATCTCTGGCTCCTCCTCGTGGTCTCGGTTCTTTCCAGAGTTCATTCATGCCTCCTGGTGGCGAGGACCTCATTACCTTCGGTGAATGGATCCCTCTTCGTCCTTATTTTTACCTTTTTCTCTATCTATAAAAGTATTTTTTCCAATCTATTCATAACGTTCCAACAATTTTACATACAACTATCATATATTTATTTCATTTCGTTTCATAATATGATCATTTTATTATATTATATTTTTGTATACTTTATTTAATTTATTATATGTTATTATGATAAAATAATATGTTTTAATTAATATTCTATTATTACACACGAAGGAACAACGGGCTCGAATTTGTTTTTCAATTTCTTTTTTATTTGCACTCGTTAAAAATTGGCTCGATGTTTTCAATCGGATAGAGTTATACTTTTCAAACCACCCACGCGTATCGTGTTGATTCATAAGGAAAACACGGATACTTTTTCTCTTATCTGTCGTCGTCGTATCTGTGTATCTATGTAGAGTTCTCCTTTTTGTTATTCTTTTTCTATTAAAGAGAAAAATTAATCACAATCGTATTAGATATTTAATTGATTTACAAATAAGAAAATGTTCTTCTCCTGCTATCGACGCTTTTTGCTTTCCTCCCTGCTTTTTGTCAATGCCTTTAAGATTCGCGTTATCGCGTGTATGCAAATTTTTTTTTTCTATGTTTCTTTTTTTATTATTATTATTTATTATTTTCTTGCCAAACAGAAAAAGAAATCAGAGTTGGATTGTATTCGTTTGATTCATAATAAAGAAATACGGTTAAATGAGTTAAGAGTTCGTTCGTTAATAAAACACAGTAGTATTGATTTATGAATCAAACCAATACTTACATTAGATATCCGCTATTTTTATAAGAAAAAAAAACAAAAACACTTAATAGTCAGCAATTTATGTTTAGAACGTAAAACTTTCTTACAGATCAATACCGACGATAGTTTTCCATCTAATCGCGACAATTCGTAACAATAATAATAACGATTATTTATTAATTGGATCAATCTTTCCATCATTTTTTTCTTCTTATCGTAATACAACACAAAATCGAATTAATCATTTTTATATATTCTATCTGAAACATAAGAATTTCATTCTTATCGATTATCTCGTGCAACACAATACAATAGTTAATAATCCTTATTTAATATTTCCCTTAAAATGGGTGAGGTTTTAATATTTATCGAAGCCGTTTATTATCGATTTTCCAGTGGGTGTTCTCACGATAGTATTCTTTCGAACAACAAGTAGGAACATTCGGTCGGAAGAGCCATCCAATTTCATCAAGTTGTATTTTTCTTCTCGTGAGCGCGAAAGGTTAATCGACCCCCGGGCTTTATCCGGCTCGATCTGCACACCTGGAGGCTCTTCGGCTTCTCTAATGTCTACCTGTTCGCTTTTCGGGAGCCAATCATCGTGTTCGCCACAGGCGCGTGCACGGGTGCTGCACCGATCTCTCTCTTTCTCTCTCTCTCTCTTATTTTCTTTCTTTTTCTTTTTTCCTTCTGTTAGTGTTCTTCTTCTTCTTCTTCTGCTTCTTCTTCTTATTCTTTCTCTTTTCTTTTTCTTTCCTCTCCTCTCCTCTCCTCTCCTTTCTTCTTCTCATCTCTTCTTTCCTCTTTACTTTCTCTTCTTGCTTTAGCCAACAGCTTCGTTATTATTGTCATTGCCTTTTCACGCCTCTCATTCGTCTCTGACGGATGACTTAATCTCGTATTGTAAAAGCTTACCAAATAACTTTTATTACCGTATTTTTCGTTAATCATTGCTTTTACATCATTGACTTTTTACCAGTAGTATTCCGGAGTAAATTTTTCTCCAATTATTTGTCTACTCCCTTTAATAAGATTAATTAACAATAATTGTATATACCATGTTTGCAATTAATTTAATCATTTGTTTTCTTTTTCTTTCGAACAAATATTTTTCCTAAATCGCTAATTTTAGATTTATTTTAATTGATAATATTGAAGTTTGTCAAAAAAAAAAAAAAAAAAAAGAAATAGTTTTACCATTTCGTCGGCGTTTATATCTCAATATAAAAAAATAAAAAAAGGCAGAAAGGAAAAAGAAGATGAAGATGAAGAAGAAGAGGAAATAAAAGTCAACGTTCGTTCAAGGAACTGTTTACGAAGACGGTAATCGTCGTGCTTGCGTAACGAACGACGATTTAGAAAAAAGATGAACAAAATTACCGAAAGTCATGTAAAATAACCGTCGGATAAGGAATGATACATTTCGAGAGAAAAAAATCAAACATTTATTGGAAATTATTTTTGTTGAGATCAAAATAACTACTATGTATTATCGTTCTTTATCAAACGAACTTTCTGACCTTTACACTTGGCCCTTGAAAGATATATTTATTCTTACATTTTATTTCTGAAGATTAATTTTGGAAACAGTGTAGACCAAATAAGAGTTAGATTATATAAAAATTGTCTACAAACTGTTATATAGGATGAATAAACTGTCTGAAGTATCGAGAAAAATATCGATTAGATATCGCTAATTTTTGTGTGTATAAATTGTAGCAATAATTATTATTTTATTCTATCGTTAATGTACATAGGTAGGGTGAAAAGTTTAAGAATAGTTTAAAAACTTTCCAACTCATCATAGTACTTTTTTTATATAGGGTAGATATTTCTAAAATCGCCTTCAACAATAAAATCAAAATCAAAATCAAAAATCATTATTGGTTTATCAATAAAATTGCAATATTTCGATTTTCATTAGATGACAAGAATTTCTAGTTAAATGTGTTGCTTAAAATAATCGAATTTTTTTCTTTTCGGTATTGTAATTCTTGGGAGAGCCTGTATATGCTGAAACCTAATTGATTTTAACATTCAATCGTTTATTTCTTTTTAATCTAGCACAAAAAGAGAGAGAACGCGTAAGTTATCTGTTTTAATATTTTGCATAAAGGCGTATCGAATTATGTAAATGTTAGAGATAGGCGAGCGTAAATATGATGATTCTATAATTATTGTGCTTATTTAATTAAAAACGACGAGAGAAGGTCGTGGTACTTACGACATATTTACATTTATGTGCTCGTGAATGAATGATATTTTAGATATATTGTACAAAATTTCCGTTTTAAGGATAAGAAACATATTTTTACGAAGATACGGCGTAATCGTAATTACGAGATTATTATTATCAACTTTTCCTAGGTCGTCTCCTCTGTCTTTCTCTCTTCTTCTCACGTTCTTTGAATTGAGTACATTTATTTTTATCCCTCTCTCTCTCCCGTTAATGATTTATTTTATATTCAAATATTTTATTATAAATCGATAACCATTATTATTAATGCTAATTAATCTATATTCATATTTTTGTTTAGATTTTTTATTTATGCATTCTCATCTCTCTCTCTCTCTTTCTTTCTTTCTCTTTACATTTATTTAACATTATATTTATGTTTAACGTTATATCAAATGTTACAATTCATTTTCCATATTTCTTTTAATATAACGAGAGTTTCATTCAAGAGAAATTAATTTTCTTATTAAACCCAACGAATAAAAATACATTCTAGTCATGTTCGTGGTTACCCTTGATACTTAACAGGATTATTTTTTAATATAAAGATATCAAGATGCGTAAGAGAGTAATTAATGCGTTCGCGCATCTATCTTCGTCCGCGATGTATAATTAATTTATGCTAAATCATGTTGTTGTTTCATTATCGATCCACGTACCATTCTCCGCATTAAACTTGAGTAAGAGAACTCGTACTAGGTGGAAGGAGCAACAGGTGAGCGTATCTTCGAAGGATAAGTCGGCCATTCGGGTATATATATATAATATAATGTATCTACGCGTATTTATTTCTACATAGTATGTATAACTTATAATACACAGGGTGTCTCGTAAAAAAATATGAGTCTAACTATAAAAAGTCTTCGGTCGTACGAGAAATAACGAATAACATTTTCCTACAAATACGTGTCCTATTCGAAAATCTTTCGTTTTCACACAAAGTTATTATTTCAAAGTTATATTTAGCGTTTATCAATGAATCAATCGTCGATTGATATCTTCTATCATTAGGGTGAACCAAAAGTTCGTGCGTTTTTAAATGAACATTTCGAAAATAAATGCTTACAAGAAAAACCAAATCCATTTATGCAGTTTCAAAGCATTCAACTTCAGTTTAATAGAAAAATGGTTGGAAAAAATGTGACTTTGTCGACGTTTGATGTTACGTAATAAGTGGTATCAAATATGAAAAATGTTCGGTTTAGGATTATTTATTTGGTTGTTGTGTTATTTAGATATTATACGAGGAGATGGGGGCGCCTTCGAAAGTCCCGCCTCGTTTTCATAGGCGAACGTGCTCGAAACGAGCAGTAGTGATGTACCGAGTGATCATCGCGTGAGCACTCTGGGCGGGTTTCGAACCCCAAGGCGAGTCGAGCACTCCGAGGTCCAAGGACTCGGCCGTTACCGAGAAAATCTCTCGCCGACACGCGTTTCTCTCGCGAGATAATCGGGATCAGCTACAACGTTACAAAGCGAGTCGTTCGTTTCGTTCGTTCCTTCTTTCCTTCCTTCCTTCCTTCCTCCCCCCATTCCTTCCTCAGTTCGTTCATTCGTTCGTTCATTTCTCTCACTCTTTCAGGAGCAATCGAGCGAAACATAGTCGTGCGTCACTAATATGTCCATACGATACAACAACCTTGGAGAAGGTTTTCTTTTGAGTACTCTAATCGTTCCTTTCTGTCTTATTCGCATACCTTGTAATTAACTTCTAACGTTGTAGATATTTAGAATAATCTATCGCAAATTGTTCGATTATTTGACGACAATTATAATTATTTATATATAACGATCATTTTTTTATATTTATCCAAGTTAATACTTTTGTATACAGTGAAATCTTATGTATTATTTCATAGAAAAAATATTGGAAGATAGTTATAAGAGGATATTCTTTAAGAAATGGTCGAATTCTTTTCGTTCTGGCAGGTGAGTGACTTCACCCGTTAAAAGTAGCGATCGAGATCGAGATCGAGATCACGAGGACGATCGACGACGACGACGACGACGACGATTCGTGTGGCCATTGTTTCAACGTTACGGTAGTCTTTCTCTTTCTATCCCTTTTCCTTAAAAGGTATAGGGCTGCACCCATGTGCACCACGCCTTCACCCTTTTTTTGCACTTTAATTAGGGGTATGAAACGGAATGACGAGAACCACACCTCCGTTAGTCCCTCCCCGAGCACCTCGGTTTAATGTGTCCATGAACAAATGCTCAGATATATACCCTTGATCCATTCGATTGTAAGTGCAATACTATACGTTCTAGAATTATTGTGCAATACCATACTTTTCCTTATCTAACATTTATTTTTCAATATCTTTTGTCCGTCCAAGGACTATCCAACATCTGCTATCGTTTGCTTCTTATACCTTACATCAACTTGTCACGTTTATTCTAATTATTATTGTTATTTTTATTCTTAGGGTGATTAATAACTAACGTTGACATTTTTCTTTTAATAAAATATCTTTCATTAATTGTAAGTTCATTTAAACTATATATATATTATTGATATTATAAAAATATAATTATAAATTTGATCCTTTTGATATATCAAATAGATATAAAAATTATAACGATTGCTATTTTATTTGATTTGATTTGATTTTCTATTCAGTATATAACATAGAGTCGTATTTCCTTTTCTTCATTTATCAGCTTGTAATAAATTCAGTCCGTTAGCCTATCTCTTTCTTTCTCTTTTATTCATTCGTGTGTAAAAGTAACGTTGAATTGCACATCGTCGTCGTAGTCGTCGTCGCCAGGAACGTTTTCGTCGTGTTGGTATTTGGATATAGCTAGCCTAGACTAGCAAGAGTATTCGGTAATTATATTCTGCAAAAGTAGGAACCCTCGAGAGCAGGGAAAAGGGTGGCCGGCCGCCCCGTAGACGCCACCCCCTGTCGCGGCCGGAAGTGACGCACATCTATCTTCTCCCTGAGTTTCGGCCCTGCACTTCCGTTTCCCTGCGAATTTTAGCGATAGAGAAAACGGAGAGGAAGATAAGATAGTAGGGAGGATAACTACTACTACTACGAAGAAGAAGAAGAAAAACAAAGAGAATATTCTTCTCGTCGTCGAACTCTTATTTTTGTTTCGTCTTCTTTTTTTTTTTTTCTAAATTAATAATAATTGGAACAATAATTCGACATTTTCATTTGCGAAACGGGATGGGTTCGAAAGTTTTCGATACTCAACACGGATACGTTTCTTTCAAAACTATTCAAATTACCTACGTATTACATTGACATTATATTTTTATAATAATAACGTAACAAATATTATTTAGAATAGAGACGTAAGCATTACGATACGATTAAAGACAAAGATCATTTTATTTCTTTGTTTTCCGACAATTCATCGAATTAACAAAAATAATTATATATTAAAATATAAATTCAATATATATATAAAATATTGTTCTCACAATTGAGACAAGAAGAACGAAGAGACAAAGGACTGAGTAGGTCAGGCTCGTTCAGTCTTTACCAGGGAACGATTTAATTAGGGTCGCGTCGATGAGAACAGTGTATATAATGCAGCCTCTTGGAAGAAAAAAAGGAACCGAACCAAAAAGAAAGATGAAAGAGAGAGAGTGAGAGAGAGAGAAAGAGAACTTGAACGAGATAGAAAAGAAGTAAAAGAAAAACAAGAAGAAGAAGTGAGGGATGGAGAAGGGGAAGGGGCAGGGGGTGGGGTAGACGATAATTGGGGCAAAACGCGCGTACGGCCGAATTTCGGAGGCTAATGGAGATTTATTATACGTAGGTAGGTATATAGAACGAACGAGGTACTACACCATGGTGGTTGTTGTTGCTTTTCGTAGTTGCCCGTCGCCGCAGCTGCGGGTTCTTCTTCGTTCAAGTCCTCCAAAAGAGACTTTCACGCTACCATGGAAGAACCTTATTTCATTTTGTCTCTTTTATCGTTCGCGTCAAAGAGAGAGAGAGAGAGAGAGAGAGAGAGAGAGTGAGTGAGAGAGACAGGTTACGCCTTGTGCGAAATTTTTAACAATGGGAGCAGGTGGAACATACTCCCCGACTATGGCAAAGAATTTATTTGAACTCTCTCTCTCTCTCTCTTTTTCTTTTTCGGCTTAAGTCGGTGAATACGCGTCATGCATTTTTTTTCTTCTTTCGTGTAATTTTATGTTAGATCGAATCGATAGTTGCATTAAAAAGTCGAATCTTTAATGAATCGATCGAATTGTATTATATGTAACAATACTTTCTTCTTGTATTATGATGACGATAATTTATTACGTTATGTTAATTTGATATATGCATGTATGTATGTGAGGCTGGGTTTTTTATTTAATATTATAAGAAGAAAACATTATATTACTTTGTGAACAACTTAATGATTTAACTAGTATAACTTATGACTAGTATATACTAAAATACCATATTCTTTTTTTTTTTTAGTATATTGTAATGTATAATAATAGTATAATGTATAATAAAATGTACTACATCTATGTAATAAGTATAATGTATATTATATATATAGTTGTAGTATATTATAATTATACTAGTAAACTTATACTTAAAGAACGTAACGTAACAAATTTCGGATATGAAATAGCAATTAATTTTGTGGTACATTAAACGAAACAAATAAAAAATGTAGGTAGATGTCTGAACGTGTGATTTCAAAGTTACACAACGTAGTAAACTATTAAATAAGATTGTATACATGTGTGTGTGTGCATATATATATATATATCCCATGTATGCATTAAATTCGAACGAGCTTAAAGAAAAAGATCCTCATCGGGTTTTCCCATAAAAAGATAAAACACTGTAATTTTCGCAACATAAAGTTAGTAACTTTGAAGAAGACGTTCTTCCCGAGAAAAAGATAGAAAAGAAGGAAAGGTTTAAAGAGAGAGAGAGAGAGAGAGAGAGAGAGAGTTAGCAATTAGAAGAACAAAGTCAGTTTCGCGAACGATAATTTGGCTATTTAAATAATTGACAATGTTTACGAAAGGTTCGCGGTTCAACGAAAAAGGGTTCAACTCGGGAAAGGAATCGAATTAAATTGGAACGTATGGTGAATAATTAATGAGAGGACGCTTACTTAAAACGAGTGACCTGTGAGAACCTTTACAAGAGGAGGAGGAGGAGGTGGAGGAGGAGGAGACCCTTTTCGATTCATCGAACCGCGAGAACCTTCTTCCGCGGGTTTTCTCTTACGTACGTTTCAGTTCTCCTTTTGTAAGATAATAAGCGAGGAGATGAGTTTATTCGACCACCGTAATTATTATCGTATCTCTTCGATGCGTTTCGAGAGAAATTAAATAAATATTACATTTCCCCTATGTGTGCGATAAGAAAAAAGTTCATTTCATTCGTTTTTATCGTACAAATGATTGCGAATAATAAATAAATAATATTGAACAGTAATATTATATCGTACGTTAATGTGAAAGGGGAAAAAGAAATTGTAAGAAAAGTATTCTCGATGATATGCGGTAAAACGTTTAGGCCCTTTTTCGATAGTCGACGAATTGCGACGGATAATTTGTTGAGCATTGATACAAAAGGTGGGGGGGACGCAAGAGTATCGTTATCTTTCGGATGATTAAGATGTCTGCTTGTCCACTCCTCGTTCGTCTTTCTTCGTTCTAGATGAAAAGAAAAGGGGAACTGAGTGTGTGTTCAAATGAGAAGAGAAAGGGAGTTAGTTAAAAAGAGAGAGAAAGAAAGAGAGAAAGAGGGAAAAGAAAGATAGGTTCCTCTTCGTTCAATACACACAGGTACGTACTATCTTCTATCTTTCTCATTTCTCTCTCTTTTCATCTTTCCTGCGGTCTTACGGTATCTCCATCTCATTCTCTCTCATTTCTTCCTCGGTCTTCGTCTAATGGTTTAGGAGTCGTTCCGGACATTAGCTTCTGCGTGCAGAGAGACTCTTTCTCTTCTTCTTCTTCTTATTCTTATTCTTATTCTTTTTCTTCTTCTTTCTCTTTACTCGTCCCTCCTCATTCTCCTCCTATCCTTCCTCTTATACCCTCCCTTCTACCCTTCACCTTATGCTCGTTCACAAACGCAGAAGCTCCTCTCCGTGGTTGCTGCCCTTTGAAAAATGACTCGCGTCCTTCCGAAGAAATAAGAGTGTCATCATCATTAGCCCGCCGAGTTACACGAAGTCCAACCTAACATATATATATATATATATATATATATACACTCATACGTTCATACTTTAGATACTTTCTAACACATACCTTCCTCATTTTCGAATCAATGTAACTATGTATGTACACACGTACGCACACGCACTATACATGCATGCATGCATGCATACATATATAAGAAATATTACATACACCCACACGTTGTGTGACTATTTCTCATCGTGGACGAGCCCATCGACTTTCTCTATCTTTTATTTTGCTCTCTCTCTCTCTCTCTCTCTCTCTCTCTCTCTCTCTCTCTCTCTCTCTCTCTCTCGTTTCTTCTTTTCTACTTTTACTTGTAAATTTGAACGTTTCCAAAGGACATTGTTGTAATATTATCCTCGTCTCCTATTCCCGTGGGCTCTCGCGGTTTCGCGAGCCGTGAAATCGGCACGATTTTCGTACGTCCTTCCCGCACTCTCGTCGGCCCTTCTTCATTACTTTTTTTCCCTATGTACATTTCACGTGACTCGCTTAAACGACATTTTAATGACACCGGGCGCTTCTTTTAACGAGCTTCGAACCGCTTCTACTTCTTTTGCTTCTTCTGCTTCTTCTCCTGCTTCTTCTTCTTTTAACTTCTGTTTTTTTTTTCTTTGTTATTTTCCTTCTTCTTCTGATTTTTTTCTCCTTCTTACCCTTCCTCTAGTTTCTAGTCCGCGTGCTATAGGATTGTCTTACTGTTAGAAATATTTTTGATCGAATTTCTTGTTCGTTCCCAATTTTTGGTTTGTCTCTAATAGACGAAAATATTTTTCAAGGAATTTCTGTGGGTAAAAATAATAATTAATTTTTCTATAACGTTCGTCTCGTGATAGAGATTAAAAAAAAAAGAGAGATAGAGAGAGACGAAGATACAACACGATTTATCAAAATCGTCGCTAAACGTTCGAGATTTCATTTGAAAGCGCACATTTTAGCGTTCAACGCTTTACAGTTCGATAACATTTCGTTTACGTAATCAAGAATAACGATGATGATTTTCTACGTTTTATATATATCATTTCTAGTAGACGAAAATTGAGATACCGGTTCGTATAATATTATCGTCTGACCGATCGTAAAAAAATACTCTCACACTCAGTCAGTTCTGAGTCATCTTCTTAGAAAACTCTTATGGCGTATAATATTTGTTTTCTTTCATTCTCTCTTTACCAATGATGATTGTCTCTTACCATCGAGAATAATCGATATACTCAACACGAGATTTCGAATGTGCGTTGCGAATTTAATCGAACGAACGAACGAAGGAACGAACGACCGACCACGACCGCAAATCCTCGCGAAAGGGCAACGAATTCGCAAGGATTCAGAACGGTGAAACCAATACGAAATTACTGTCTGTTGCTTGTCGATACGCATCGATGCACTTGTTACAAAATTATCTCGTTATTTCCCCTTTTGTTTTGGCAAGCACGAATACCTATTACTACTGTCCTTGCACCGTTGCAAGAAAATTTGTTGTCCCTTTCGTTTCGTTTTCATCCATCGAACGAACGGATTTTCTCTCAACACTTTTCGATATTTTTTTATTTTTCTAATAATATGCGCCGAGATTATTGTGACAATCGATTAACACGAGTCAACGCGTAATATTACAGTCATACTATTCGCATTTCTTTTATACTTATTATTTCTTTTATACTTATAAACAATTTTGTCGCAAATGTATCTTTTCATTTCTACAATACTTTACATCCGAGATCGCCAACGTGTTTCAATTATAAATCTGAATGAAAACAATTAATTCGTAAAACATTACCATTGTGTATATTTAAACTTAACGATGCGTTACGTTCATTGCCGTTTGTTTCGTCATTAAAAATGAGACACAACGATTGCGCGAATACGCGTTCATCATTACAATCGTCGACCTTCTAATAATTCTTCCGTATTAAATTCTTTTGTCTTTGGAAAGAAACAATTTTCCATTGAAACGGACGATGAACGGTGAATGGATGAATGGAAGGAAAGATGGGTGGACGGTAAGGTAGGTAGGTAGGTAGGTAGGTTTATTTGTTTGTTTGTTTGTAGTATAGGTAGGTAAGAGATACGCGACGCGTAATATGTGTAAGAATTTTTTTACAAGTACGATTCGTTCCTTTGATCTCCTTCTCTGAGTCGATAGTTTTCAATCTGAGCGTTAGAGAAATATTCCAAGATTCGATTAGTTCTGTCGGTCGATGGTAAAGGGCTTTAAAAGAGAGGGACGAGAAAGATGGGCAGATGAGGGGGAGGAGGCGGCGAATAGCGACCTTCGCGAAAAGAGGATGAAATAGAAGCGGAACGAGTATCCTCCTCTCCCTCTCTCACTTACTATCTGTCCTCTCTTCGGCATTGTGCTTGAAACAACACAGTGGACGCTTCTTCCTCTCGTTGCATTGGCATTTCTACGACTAGTCCAGCTTTGACGAGAGATTGATGCCTGCAGTTCGTTTCAAGGCGAATCCAACGCGTGCGACGAAGAGAAACAAAGAGAGAAGGAAAGAGAGAGAGAGAGATGGTAAAGGTGGAAGGAAAAGGAAAAAGTAAAAGAGGTAGTAGTAGAAGAAGAAGAAGAAGAAGAAGAAGAAGAAGAAGAAGAAGAAGAAGAAGATGAAGAAGAAAGGGCAGACCGCTAGTAGCCGTTCTCTCTCTTTCCTTCCTAACCGTGGCAAAAAGAGAGGAGATGAGGACTCGCGAGGACAAAAGGTACCGCCACTGGAATTTTGAGCGTCGGCTTCGGCCTCCTTTAACGTTCTACTTGGACGTAGCGCGTGCGCGAACCAAGAACAGAGAGAGAGAGAGAGAGTGAGATGGGTCGCCAGCTACGTAAAAACCGAAAATATTTTCCCTCCTCCAGAAATGGACCACCGGCTTCCACTTTGGTGAGATCTCTTCCCTCTTCCCTTCTTTTCTTCTTCTTCTTCTTCTTCTTCTTCATCTTCTTCTTCTGGTTCTTCTTCTTTCTCTTTTCGGTCAACTCTTTCCTTTCGGTACACGGAATGCGTCCCTCTTAAGGACCTATCATTCTTCTCTCTCTCTCTCTCTCTCTTTTTCTTTTCGATTAATTATTAATTTCTTACCGACCAATCTCTTGAGTTCGGTTTAAGTCGAACGATCGCGTTCCTTCTTAGTTCTCGTTCCTAGTTATTTGTTTACTTATTGTATATTAATTTACTAACCCCCCACACTCTCCCATTCCCCGCTTTACGAATAACGATGTCATTCGCAATTTTTGTTTTCTCTTTTATTTTTTTTTTTTTTGAAGGAATCAAGAAGGGAGAGTAGGATCGTTTGAACGTTCATTCTTTCGTCGTTCGTGTAATGATCCTTCCTTTTCCATCGGTGGGAGGATAAAACTACTTATATCGTTTCGTAGGATCTTCGATCTCTCGCGATTCTTAAGAAAAGCTGGTGCGATGGGTGCCTTACCAGCCTTGCTCGCCATAGGCCATAGGGGATGCCATTAATCCGACTATTCTCCCCTAAATCTTGTTTGCCGCGTGCTACTGGAGACATCGAACGTGTTTCCATCTGGGGTGGTCGAGATTCCTTGACAAAAAAGGAAAAAAAATGACGCACTAGCTTAGAGGAAAGAAGAAAGCCACGAACCTCTTCTCTCTTTCCCTCTCTTTCCCTCTTTTTCTTTTTTTATTCTCCGGAAACCGGAACTTGGCGCGACTTAAAGACGCGTGTGCGTCTACCAAGAGAAATAGAAAGATAAAAGACGAGTGTTTATTATACTTATTCTTAAATATGATTACACTAAAAATCTATAAAAAAAAACAAAATATATATACCTATTTAAAAATATTAACTAACTGGTTGCGCTTGGTTATATCCGAAATATTAATGTATAAGAATAAACCTAAATACTCGGTCTTTCATCGACTTAATTGCTATGTGTTGACAAGCGATTATGGAAATCTTGACATTCTCCAATTTCGGTCTTTTACGGTAACACATATATACAAAGGGTTTGATTTATTAGATAAAATTATGAAATATTAAAATAAAAACAATATTCAAGCTTTGTATATTATAATTTTACGATTTGTTATATCGTAGGTAGGTGTAGGAATTTGTTGGTTTCTCTGACATAAAGAGATTCCTTTAAACGTTTTCTTATAACTCGCGATTCTTCGAACCTCTTGAATCGATCGATTGTTTAGATTCAAGCAACGGTAGTTAGATATAGATCCATCGATATTCTATTAGCTCGAAAGTATTATGTACATCCAAGTTATCTGCGTTATAAAACGGTATGGATGATCAATCTAACATAAGCTTTATCGAAGGAAAACCATTTGATTTTTTTTTATCTCCTTTTCTTGTTCTTTTTATTGTTCATTTTCAGTACGCAGACTCGCGTGTCGATTTCTCAAGGAACGCGGTTGTTGCTACCACTCTAAGAGTAAATTATTTTTAATACGTGTTATCGCGAGACGATGAGCGATCGAACCTTGCCAGTTGGTATGTTAGATCGATGAAGACCAAAGAATTTTCTTCCATGTCCGGTTAGGCTAGTTGCGATGTGAGTTACGCGTTGCTAGAACTTTTACAGTTTAGCTGGAAGATTAGAAAGAAAACTTGGAGAGAGAGAGGGAATGACGATTGACATGTGTGTCATGTATTTTACGGCAGAGAGGCACGTTAGAAAATACTTTTTTTTATATTTCCATCTCTCTCTCTCTTTTTTATTTCAATATTTTTTCGAATACTGTACACGATATGGGCGCGCGTGATTCACGCTCGTTCGACAACGTCCGACGATCATCGTTCGTTAGATTTATCGCTTTGTACTTAAAGTACCAACGGACAGGAAAAAATGATTTTCCTTAAACATCGTGCGCGTTTACGATATCTACTTTTATTCTTATTGTTAGAATAACGGGATATTCGCTTTATTAAGATTATCCGAATTATCATTTCTGTTTATATTATTTTTCGGAGATTATTTATATTTATACTCTTTTTTTTTTCAAACGAGTTAGATAATATTTTACAACGAAATTATTTGATAAAAATATCGAAGCAACATTTATCTCTAGCCTTGTTTAATGTTTTATCCACCTTATAAATATAATCCTAAATAAAATCAGAAAGGGGAAAACTTGGATAACATGCTAATCGAAAAAAGAGGAAAAAAAAGCAAAAAATATTAAGCAGCGCGATTATCGTGCGTAAGACAGAAATTCTTGACTATTGTTGTACTTTGTACTTGTACATTGTCATTAAGATGGTTGAACATAAAATAGGCTTCGGGTTACGAGCAATGGTTCAATGCCAAACTATGATTGATTACACGACTCGTAACCTCGGTTTGCATAGCAGATTGTCATAGATTGTCGCAGATTATGCACATCGGGTGCATATGTTAATGGGCATGGAAGGTATCAACATGCATGTAAGACACATGGCATTATGGGACAGGTCAGCCCGTAAAGATAAGTCTTCTATTGCTGTGTATGCACTTTCGACCGCAATCAACATGCAAATTATCGTTTAAGAACGTCGTAGAAATAGATAAATAGATAGACAAATAGAAAGAATGAGCATTCAGTACATATATACATATACATATTTCTTGACAACTATTGCACTTTAGTTCGAAATACACTTGGAATATCATTTTGAAAATGATCGCTTTGCCAACGTTTAATGATAATCAGTAAACGATATTTTCGTTGACATTAATCCCAACTTGAGTTCAATAAGTCTCTTATTAATAATTTCTTTCATTTACGTGTCATTACAACCGATCTGAAATTTTTATCTTAATCATTACCATACCCAAATCGATCTCCATGATTATATTTCGAATAGGAGGGTAGAATATTTAGCGCGGTAGAAATTTACCAGCACACGGTGGGGTCGTGTTTTCAACGTACCCCAAAAGAAGATTTGACGGTCGGTTTGGCCACCCTTATCCACGGTGGATAAAACAGAGAGCTACAAAGCTGGCCCCTAGCGTGTGTTAACTCGCTTAGGGAAAGTTTAGCGGGATTTACCAACCCCTAAAACTCAGGGGTTCGACCGTCGAACTTAGCGTCAGGGCGGAGAAGAAACAGACTGCTGTTAATAACGGTGTCGGATAAGACAGTTCTTCTTTTTCTTATTCTTCTTCTACGGTACTAATATCTTTCTTTTCCCTTCCATCACGAAGAAATCTGTTTTACTACGAAGTAAACGTATTTATCTATTGGAAAATATATTTGGAGGTATTTTCTATTCGTCTACCGTGTTCCACGTCGCGTATCCGCGTTATACATCGATTGATATATAAAATGAAAATTGGCATTGCTTTTAATAAAAGGGCTCCCGGATATTTTGTCCCTCGTTTCTTTAATTGACGATTCGACATATCGCGCAGTAGTACCGAGCCAACTTGCAACAGGTAGCGTTCTATCAATATAATCATTCTTTTACTCTTTAAACAACATCCCGCAGCCATTTCCCATGACAGTTTCGATGTACCAACCGGCCGCGAGCTTCAATTATTTTTATTTAGAATATTTAGAGTCCTGACCTTTTTTTTCCTTTCTCTCTCTTTTTTTCCCTTTTTCTCTCATCTGCGCCCATTTCGTTCGTTGCAACAGGTAGTCGACCTTCATTGGAAATGTATATGTATGTATATATATATTTTTTTTTTCTTTTTTTGTTATATATTATTTCTCATAGAGAACAAAAAAAAAATCCATATCGTTTGTCGAACTTTCGACGATGTATCGACCGATTTCGAAATTTTCTATCGATTTTCTATCGATTTTCTATCAACGATTCGTTTCTAAACGATATCGGTATTTAAAATCAATAACAGGGCCAAATTTTGTTGGTCGCAATTTCGTAAAGTAAATTATTTCCTATTTTGTCTCGACTTTTCTTTTTCTTTGTTTATTTTATCCACTTACGAGTATACACATATTTGTTAATTCATTCTATTGTCAAGAAGAATCGACGAATTGAAAAATAAAAAATCCGAAAGATAAAAGAAAAGAAAGAAAAAGGAAAAAGAAAAAAAAGAATGATAAAACGAGAGTTCCTCGGCTTTGTAGTTAAGGTTGAAAAATAATTACATTGTCTACGACGTACTTGTATTTTTCCGGCAGTCTAAGTACCCACTTAAAATGTCAGAAGTGCGTCTGTGCAGCCTCGGCTGTCAAGCAACAGGTGAACCCCTCGGCATTATGCGGAGGAACGTTAACAAAATCAGGCCCGTACCGTAGCGAATAGAGAAGAGAGAAAGTGATATTTTTATTTTACGCTCTTTCATTCCACGACACCTTTACCCTTTTCCTTTCTCTTTCGAACGTGTTTCTTCGGGACGAACGAACTGAACCGAACCGAACCGAACGACACCACGTTTCTCGTACGAATCATCTTATTATACCAATTCTACGATATTTTTCTTATTTACTTTTTTCATTTTTCGGTAGATTAATATCGTACGAGAATATTCATTAAAATAATAAAAGTAAATATTTAATCGAACGTTGCGTTCGAATATTCTTATTTTCTTCGTTTTTTTCTTCTCCAGTAATGATTATCTTCCCCAGAGATATTGTTTTCGTTTAAACAAATTTCAAACCTAAAATAAAAAGGATTTTAATAAAACGCGTTTAACGATGAATAAATTGACCGTCGATGATTTTAATTAAAATTTGAAAAGATAATTATTAAAACGTTGTTATTTTAAACATCAACGTAGGATATCAAATCTTTCGTATTTCGTTCGTTCTCTTTTACAGAGGCTTCATCATAATGTTATTCTAGGGTTTCCTTACAGTCGCATGATATTTCGTTCTTTCGATGGATCAACTATCCATAATGAGTAATTAATAATGAATTGTAAGGTAATGAAGGTCGATTGATATTTCGTATCGTTTTTCGATCGAGTTTCCGTTTTTCGATGTGATATATAATCGGGGCTACTTGAAAGGTTCAAAGTTCAAAGTTCAAAGTACGTTAGGGAAGGGTAGGGAGAGGAAGGGAAGGGAAGGGAAGGGAAGGTAGATAGGAACTGTCGGACGTGAGGCTTTTCGTTTTTGGCAAATGTTATCTTTTCGAAATTTGCAAGCAAGGATGGCCTGGTATCCTGCTATCCAGGAGATGGATAGAAATGGGGGCGGGAGGGGGAAAAAATACAGATCGCAGCACACCGATGGGTGTAGGAAGAGTATTTTTTCTCTAAACATTCGTGCCATCTAGTCTCGCCATCGTCGCTCGTCGAAAGAATGGAAAAACAATATTTTGACGTTTCCTAGGGAATTTGCCGTACCACTTTCTATCGTTCTTGTTAACTCTTTTTTTCTCTCTCTCTCTCTCTCTTTCTTCTTTATTTATCATTTTCTTTTTCCTTTTTTCTTATCTCTACACATCGATCGCGATTTTTTCCAAAGTAATCGCGAATTGGAAGATAGAGATCACAAGTTTCCAATTTATTTTCATTATCTGTGTTTCTAATGATCATATAATAATCAAAATAAAATATATCTTGACATAGATTTTAATATTTTAGAAAAATCGCATGAAAAGGATTTGGAAAACAATAAGATGTTTTATTTGCTTCTCGAAATACGTAATAGAAATATATGCATATGTTAAGTAATTTATAAAACACTGTATATAAACATAATGTTTGAAATAAATCTTTTACGTAGATATTTTTTCTCGATTGTTAATTCCATTGGATAAAAATTACCTGGAGAAAAATTAGTAAAATAAAATAGAAAATAATTTCTATTTTTAACACACGAGTAAGACAAAAACATGTTGACCTATGTAACGCGCAAAAATATACGTCATTGTATAACTTATAAAACACCATATGTAACAAGCGGAAGAATTGAGATATAAACTTACAAGGATAATTTTTTGTTCGCAAACGTTAATCGTTTTTTAAAAAAATTGTCTCTAAAAAAAGAATGAATAAAACGAAAAGAAAAAGAATATTTTCAAACACTAAATTCACAGAAACACGTTGACCAAAATAATAGAACAGTACAAACGTTTATAATAAACATATACCTAGGTATATTTTGTTCTCATAACGTTGATTGTATTAACAAAAATGAATTAGAGTGTTTTTTGGTTAGCCTAGAGTCGAGGGTGGTTCCATCCCCTTTAAGAATGTTTTCGAAGCGATCCGCTTTAAGGGATGGGCCTTTATTTAGGCTGCTGGCATGAAAGAGAGAAGTATACTGTCGTCTATACGCCTCCACGATCCTCCTCGGACTTTGGTTGAAACGCCTGTTTAGTCAACGACCTCCTCACCCTTCGGTCACCCTTCCTTCCATCTATAGAAGCCGCTGGAGTTAGGGGATGAGTTATCGATTAAAAAATGTCTGCCCTTCAAGACGGCCTAGGTCATGACCGGTTCGTCATACACGCCCACGAAATGTCTCGTTCAACTTTCTATCTCATCTTGAATCTTAGATTATTTTTTTTTTCTTCTTTTTATTTCTCTCTCTCTCTCTCTCTCTCTCTCTCTCTCTCTCTTTCTCTCTCTTTCTCTAATTTTTCTTTATTTTTCTATCTATTTTCAAAAACGAACGAAACGGAACCGAATCGAGGGTTAATCGGATCGGTGCAACAGGCTATCTCCCTCTCTCTCTCTCTTTTTAATTGACGTCATTAATTAATGAACTCTAGTGTAGTACAGTAATCTGATTTAAAACTGTCATCTTTCTGGGGAAAGTGCAAAGTTCAGAAGAAAGGTTAAACGAAAAAATACGTCCTTTTAAACCATCTGGATGACGGATCATTTTTTTGTTCCTCTATTTTTTTTCTTTTTTTTTTGTTTCCAGACAAGATTTTCACATATAATCGATGGTTAAACTTAAATGTAATATTTTAGTTATTAATAAAGGACACAAAGAGAGAGAGTGTTCAATGAATTCGAAATAATACTCGTGTGCTATAATACAAAAGGGGTTTACGAATAAAAAAAGGAAAAAAGAAAAGAAACAAGTTTAAGTCTATAGGTATAATATTCGTTGCTTATAGACTAATAAGGAAAGAAACTAACTGGAAGTTTCTTGATCGTTAATATGAACGTTTTTTCATAATTTATGAAGAACTTACTTTCTACCAGTCGTCTATTCGAAAGTTCGCATACATATATATAAAAGGGTCAATTTCAAACGAGGTAAGCAAAATCAAGAGAAGGAGGGGAATAAAAAGAAGAAGAAGAAGAAGAAGAAGGAGGAGGAGGAGAAGAGAAATAAAAAAAAAATAAAAAAAAGAAGAAGGGCAAAAGTCCTTTGCCGCGTGAACCACTTGCGACAGGTCAGGAGCGATATAGTTCGCGCGAGCGCACCTAACTGGCAAAAGGGGAAAGTCCTTCTCGTCCTCGTCCTCGTCCTCGTCCTCGTCTTCGATGTCTTTCAGAACTAGGGGTAAGGGTAAAGCGGGTGGACAGGGGTTACGACTTTATCTGTATTAAAAGAAAGGGAGAGTTAAGGGAAAATATCGACGGATACTAACAAGATTATGTGTATATTTTATATTTATATATTATATATATATATGTTCGTTGATTGACAAGTTTCGAGAAATAAGAGAAAACAAAAGTTAAAATCTTTTATTATATTTTTAAAGTAAAATTTAATATATATGACCAAGAAAAAGATTTGTATTTTTTGATAAATATTAAAAATATATCAACCCACACGACTCGTATATTAAATGATTCGCGGCAAAATACAATGAATTTATTTAATTCGAATCTATGCTGCAAATAATTCCAGAAGAAAAGTTGAATTTATCGAATCCGAAAATACAATACATATTGAAATTTAAATATTAAGAAAAAGAAATAAAATTACTTTTCCGAAAAAAAGAAGTCTTAATATACATTTGTAGATTAAACGTAGAATAAGTACATAGATGTTTACACACATACACATATATATATGCAATATATAGAAATAGAATAAAGGAAAGACAGAAGGAAAGAAAGGATAGGAAAAAAGAGAGAAAAAGAAACAGAGAGAGAGAGAGAGAGAGAGAGAGAGAGAGAGGGAGAGTAGTAGGTGGGTAAGAAACTATAAAGTAAGAGTAAGAGAGTCGAAAGATCGGTTAAGGTGGACAAAGAGGGAGGATAATCGATAGACACGGCTAGACGCCGCCCCAGACAACCTTTTGCCTTACCTCGAGGACGTTCCGACCCTTTAAACACTTTACTCTGCATACCACCAGCCAACGTCGCCGTCGTATTTTCACCCGCCAAGATTCTCCTGCTGACGTCATTCCTCTTTTCGAACCGCGCGAAATCTTCCTAACCTTTTCATTTCCTCCCTCCACCCTTCCTCCCTTCCTCCCTTCCTCTCTCTCTCTTTCTCTCTCTCTCTCTCTTACACCGTACCAAGCGATTAAGTAGCTCTTCGTCTGGATCTCGTTAAATATTTTCTAGAACAAGCCTCTTTAATCTTTACCGTCTTTTTCTTCTTCTTCTTTCTTTCTTTCTTTCTTTTCGTTTACACTCTTTAAGTAGACCATCGTTTTATTCGAGCTTAAAGGGTGATCCATTTATCGTGAAAAATCGTTTACCTTAGGTTAGATCGTATTTATAATTGTTAAACGTGTACTCTTCCTTCGAAATTATATTGATTCTAATATTAATATTATCGTTAATGTTAGGAATTTTTCTTTTTTTTTTGTATTTCTTTCGCAAACATCATTCGTGTTTTATACACGGATAATTCGATTCCCAAAATGGTCAAGTATTCAACACAAAATGCACTTTCTCGTCGTTGGTGTTTAAAAAAAGGAAAATCTAATAAATTTGGTCGAGGGTGGGTGCTCTTTCACTCGACCAATCGTAAACGCAAGGAGAAAAAAAAAACAAAAAAAGGAAAAACGATAGGAAAAGAAAGGGGTTCACGAAAAATTCGTTTGCCCGCTGCAACATTTTATTTGGATAAGAAGAAAAAATAAAAGAAAACAAACAAACAAACAAACGAATGAACGAACGAACGAAAAAAAAGAAAAGGAAAAATCGAAAGATATATTTTTTTTTTTTCTTTATATCAAAGGAAAGCCAGAGAAAAATCCGACTAAAATATAGTTCGGTAAAAGCAAAGATATTTTTCTAGATCGTTGAGAAAAGAAAGAGAGATAGAAATGGAAAATAAGGTAAGAAAATAAAAAGAAGATGGGGATAAAGAAAAGACAAAAAAAAAAGAAAAGAAGAATTTGACCAAAGCACGTCGCCAAAAACCGCGACGGTTATTTTCCATGGGAACGCGTAAGAAAGTTCTCGAAATGGTAAGAGGGAGAGGGAGGGCTACTCTAGGGGATGGGTCGGTGTATGCGCACGAGAAGAACGCCATTCGGTAAATGTAACGCAAAAGTATTGGACGATCAGGGTGGAAAAACCTACCCCAATGTAACCGGGGCTGTGCTTTTTCAACACTCTGGTATAAAAGATATAGAAAAAGAATAAGGGGGAGATATAGAAAGAAAGAAAGAAAGAAAGAAAGAAATAAAGGAGGAAAGAAAGAAATAAGAAAAGTCGGAGACACGAGGACGAAGACGACTACGACGAAGACGAAGACGACTAGGATGATGGTATATCTGGGTCGAGACTCCTCGTCGCCGTCGTCCCGGCGCCAGGCGTCCGTTTCTTTCCTTTTTTTGGCGCGCATGTTGGCTAGGTAAAGGGTAGGGAGGGAAAAAACGGTTGAAAGAAGAGGAAGAAAAGTCGAAAGCTCTGGCCGGGGTCTCCCGAGTCTTCTTTCGTGGTTTTATCATCCTTCTAACTTTTCTCCGCCCACCTTTCCTTTCTTTTCCATTATATGTTTTTATTTTTATCTTTCTTTTTTATTTTATTTATTTATTCCTTATTATTATTATTATTATTTTCTACCTATAAGCAGACAAGGTGTTTTAAATCGTGACACGGGAGAACGTTGGAAAGATAACTTTTGGTTATTATATTTTTGTTTGCTCTTAGAATTTTAAGCTCGTACCTTAGTTCGCGAAGATTAATTCATTTTTCAATCATTATCTTACTTTTCGACACTTTTGAATAAATATTATTTTAATTTATCTCTCCTCTCTCTCTCTTTAGTCGTCGTTAATCCTCTGTAATATTATTCCGTACGCCATAGAGATTAATTCGATTGCGGATTATCTTTGACTTGTTTCTTTTTTAAACGCTGAAAAATTTAGAACACTTGAAACACTTTTCGAGTATAATATGTAACTTACCCGTGCTATTTAAATTATTATTCATTACTTCGCAATATATATATTTTCGATTAATTTTGATTTGATTTTTTCACGATTAGAACAATGTACTCGTTTATCTTATTTATTCGTTTAATTAATTGTATTAAAATGAATAAAATATAAAAGTTCGCGTTAAAACAGAATAAAAAGAAACCTCGCGATTGTATCGATAAATAAATAAAACGAACGTAGGTTAAAAAAGTTATTCCTAAATTTTGTTAAAATTAGATCGAATAATTTAGGGGATGATATTCGAGTACTATATTACGTGACAGCACAGTCCCGAGCGAAGAACCACAATGTCGGCCGTTAGGAGAAAGTTAGGAGTTAGTTACACGAGGGCGGCCACCCCTCATCTGCATATCCACGCTCTTTTTTCCCCCTTAGCAAGCATCCCCCTTCGTTGCTTTCCCGACCAACCACACCGCGTGCCGCTACCACCTCTAACCAACGTGCCGCTCTTCGTGCAACTTGATCAACAAGTGGTTCTTCGGTTTAGCGCTGGGCTTAGCGCTTCTTTAATTTTTACCAACCCAACCTTCTTCTTCCGTTATTTAAACTCTTATTCCACCTTATTCTCATTCTAATCTTCATTCTTTACGATCTTACTTTAGTCTCTTCTATCTCTACCACGATTCATTTCATTTCTTCTTTTTATCTTCGTCTTTTATTTTATCTCGAATTTTATCTGAGATTTTTCCTGCACGTGGTTTCAAATAATAATACGCTGGAACGTTATATCACGATTCTTTTCTATAATTCATACTTTTTTAATTAAAATAACAAAACAATAAAAGTAATGGATATAAAAAAATGCTTTATTATTCATCGATATTTGTTCTAATCGAAACGAAAAAGACATTATGGTATCTTAAGAGAGAGAGTTCAATTTCTTTGATTACGTTTCATTCAATCAGAATAGTAGAACATTAAAAGACTCCGGGAGTTGTCAGCACTTGGCCATGTTCCAAAGGAAAGGAGCAACGACGGCGTACTTTCGTAGAAATCCCGGACATCGTGCTAACGAAAGTTCATGGGGATGATAAAGCTAAAACGAAGGCGGTGAGTTTTGGTGAAACAAAGAGAGAGAGAGAGAGAGAGAGAGAGACAGAGAGAAAGGGAGAATAAAAAGATAAAATGGGAAAAGACAAGACGGGACGGGACGGGACGAGACGAGACGAAAGGCGAAAAGAAAAGAAAAAAGTAAAAAGGAAGGTGACTTTTCACGCGACGAGCAAGGAGACACGCGTTTCTACCATAACTGAAACCGTAATAACGGTAATAGACTGGCAGCGAAGGTTCCGAAGGGAATGGGAAAGAACGTATTGAAACTCGAGAAAAAGAGAAGACGTAAAATAATAAAGAAGAAATAGATAAAGGAGAAGGAGGAAGGGTTCGTTGTACTCTTTGGTGAACCGAAATACCCTTCCCGGTAATAGGGCCAATCGTTCGAAGAAATGAAAAACTCTACTTCCGGGGGACGATGCACACCGCCCCGAAAAACCAAAACACAAATGATAGCGAGTTTTCGAACGGTATACCGCACGGAGAGAGAGAGAGAGAGAAAGAAAGAATAAAAATGCTTGGCTATTCGAAACTTTTTCCCTGAGATTATTTTTAGGAGTGTGAAAGTATCTGCATGTCAATAGGATATAATGGTAATTGAGGGTGCACACCGTTATAAAGGATGAGAAGTGTACCCTTCATCTTTCTAGGATTCCCTCCCTTTCTTTTTTCGAGAGAGAGAAAGAGAGAGATAGAGACAAACCCTAGCTAGTTTAGGGGAGTCACGTTTTCCTCTCCGAGTTACGTCTGGTGTATAACATAATCGGTAGCACCTGCTCTCTCTCTTTTTCTCCATCTCGAGTGGCGTATGCGTGTCTCATGCGACGATCTGTCTATTTTAACCAATGCGAAGAGAAAACAAGTTGTCGGCTGTAGTGTTGTATCGAATTGGAAAAGAGAAAAAGTCGAACCGAAATAATCGGCTTTCCTTAGTCGATAATGCTTTTAACGTAATTCGTTTCTTCATTATTCCTTCTAACGGGAAATACGTTCAATTGTACGTTCGCGTAAACCTATGAACGTTGGTTGCATCGTTCGAATTCGTTGCGAACAATTTATTCTAATCGGTAATATACAATGTCTGTTGCGAAAATCAACGGCGTACGAACTCTAGCTGAAATCGGTCCCGTTTACGCACATTCGGCATATAAGGGGGTGTTAATTTATGCGAACAATGTGTGCGAAAGTTCTTCCTCGTGTGGTAGCCATGTTGGTTTCGACATATCCCATCAAAGCATTTCCCCTTTCGTGTACACAAACGCGCGACAACGACGACGACGACTACCATCCACTACCGACCATCCCCTTGCACCCCCCAACCCCACTCTCCTCAGCACATTTCGCCATCGAACACACGTGAGACTCACACACGTACCCCAATCGATGTGTGCACCTACCCCTATCTCTCTCTCTCTCCCTAACACCCGAGTTAGTGGCTTCAGAGCGCATGCTGCACTGCGCAGAGTTCCCGCTCCCCCATCCGCCGGCAACTCGTACCCTTGCCTTACCACCCCTCTTGCGTCCTCTCCTCCTACACCCCCTACGAAGCTCGTGCGAGCCCGCCATGCAACCCCCTACGAGGCGACTCTTATTATTTCCATTTTTCCAATTCGGTCGTAGGGCGGGTAGCGGCCGCGTCCTATCCCCTCCCCCTCCCCCCTCCCCCTCCCACCACCTACTCTTTTCTTGCCTCTGGCACCCTCTCCCCCTGCTCCCCCTTACCCCTTAGCTGCTCGGCCGAAGGAAAAATATCTATATTTATCTGTTTCTTCGTCGAGAGAGAGACCGTCTTTCTCTCTCTTACTTTCTTTCCCACCCTCCAACCCTCCTCACCTTTCCCATCCTATCCTATTCTATCCTTTCCTTTCCTTGCGTTTCCTTTTCTTTCCTTTCGTTTCCTTTTCTTTCCTTTCCGAGCCACCCTCTCCGTCTAGCGTTTTCATCTACTTCTTTTTGCCCACCACCTTCTCCACCACCTTCTCCACCTCCGCCGCCTTCGAGACTCTCTCTCTCTCTCTCCTCCTTACCTCCACCTTCTCCAACTTCTTTCTTTCCTCTTCCAGCAACTACCACCACCAGCAGCAGCCACCCACCCACTACCTTCTCCTAGAGTAAGTTCGAGCAAGACAGAAAGGAGGAGAAGAAGAAGAAAATGCGCGCGCGAGGGAGATCGCGAGAGAACGGGAGAGGGAGAGTGAGAGAGATAGACAGAGGAAGAAGAAACCAAGGGAAAGAAAGAAAGAGAGAGAGAAAAAAAGGAAGTAAGAGGAGACGGAGGGCACCACGACGACGACGACGACGACGACGACGTCGACGACGCCGGCGGCCGCGGCGAAGCGTGCGCGCCTTTCCTTGGCTCCGAGTAAGAGAGAGAGAGAGAGAGAGAGGACGAGGGGGGCGATCGAGAGGGAAGGAGACGTTGGGTAGGAGTAGGAAAGAGAGAAAGACCGAAAGGGAGAGATAGATAGATAGAGAGAGAGTATGAGAGAGAGAGAGAGAGTAAGAGAGAGAGAGAGTGAGAGAGAGAAGAACGTCGAGCTTCCGCTTCCTTATGCTCCGCCGCGGACTGCATCAACCAGTCGCGCGGTCGCGCTCACATAAGAAACTAGGATTCGAGAGGCCAGGGCCGAGAGGAAGAAACCCCCTCTCGTCCATCGGTGGTACCCTACGATATACGATTTTCGAATTCGGGAAGGAAGACAAATAAAACCGCGCGAGTTTAATTACTCCCAATTTGTATTATCGCCAAGTGATTCGCGTGATAATTATCATTATTATTATTATTATTATTATTAAACGAACGCGTGTCAAAACAATTTCCTTTTTTTACCGGGTGCAATTTATTTCATTTAATATTTCATTATCTTAACCCCCATAATAATAATCCCAACCCATCATCATTATTATTATTATTCTTATTCTTCCTTCTTATTTTCATACTATTATTGTTAATTGTTATTGTTATCGTTACAATTATATTGTTCCAAACACTATTATTCTTATTATACGTTTTTGTCGAGGGGAGACGAAAAGAAAAAAGAAAGAAAGAAAAAAGAAACAAGCTCGCCGCAACGCGCTCAAAACGCGCTTAACGAAGTCTCTGCTGAGACTGACCGCCGACTTTAACCCCCTCATCAGCATCGCACCCCTCTCCCCAAACCACCCCACCCGACCGCTATATCATCAGAGCGGTTGAAGCAACGAGCGCGCTCGAATAAGCGGCACGAACAACACCCCGAACGTTCACGGATACGGCCGAGAGGCCTCTTCTTCTTCTTCTTCTTATTCTTCATCTTCTTCTTCTTCTCGGGTCCCCTAATACGAATTCATTTTCGTCTTATCATTCGACCGATTAACCAATCGTCGTCATGGAACGTGCACTGATCCTAGCATCGAGTGCATTCGGCGGCAAATCTATCGGCTCCTTCAGGAATACAACGTTTTTCAAATAATCTGACAAGGGGAAGAGAACGAGAGAGAGAGAGAGAGAGAGAGAGTGAGAGAGAGAGGGAGAGAGAAAGGGGTTAAAGAAGCATCAATGCTTCGACCGGGAGACGATGTTTCGTCCTCTCGTTCTTCTGCTTCCTTTTCTTCCTGTGCTTCTTCTTCCTGCCGCCGGAGATATCCGACCAGGCGGAGGAGGGCCACGTTGGAGGAGAAGTTCCAAATTTTCGCTCAAAGAAAACTCGTAACGATGAAGTACGAAGATTGAACGTGTGTGTGTGTGAGAGAGAGAGAGAGAGAGAGAGAGAGAGAGAGAGAGAGGGGGTGGGTGGGAAAGAAAGAAGTAAAAGAGTCCATGCCGAGGATTACTATCTCGGTGGCGATCAACCAAAGTTCCTATTTTTCACGTGTTTTAGCGACAAGTTTAGAGGTTAAGGAGAGAAACAGAAATAGAAAGAGAGAGATAGAGAGGGAGAGAGAGAGAGAGAGAGAGAGAGAGAGAGAGAGAGA
>NW_014569627.1:344837-429478 GCF_001313835.1 Polistes canadensis | reverse complement strand
AGAGAGGGAGAGAGAGAGAGAGAGAGAGAGAGAGAGAGAGAGAGAGAAATAAAAGCAAAAAGGGCACGCCGAAACCTCGTGTTCCTATTACGAGATATAGGAGAAACGAGGCGACTTCTCCCGCGCTAATTAGCCAGCCAATTAGAAAGCTCGCGGCCATGCGTAACAAGCTGCGCGCGCAAAAGTTCCTAAAGCAACGCAAGCTTTTTTTTCGAAACTTTCCAGTCGAACTCAAAGCTCGGCCGATGATATTTAAAATAACAATTATTATCGATTATAAGAATAGCGTTTAAGGATGCATAAAACGTTAACGTCGTTCATTTGAACGAAAAAAAAAAAAGAAAAAAACCAAACGATTTATTAAAACATAGACAAAACTTGTAGAAAGAAATATAAATAAAAGCTAGAACAAAAGGGAAGGAAGGAAGGAAGGAAAGAAGAAGAATAAAAATGTCTTACTAGGTCCCTTAACAATCATAGCGATAGTAATAATACGATTAGCTGTTAATTGTCTTGCGATACGTGGACGAATTTCTACGGAAAAGAAAAGAAAGAAAAAAAGAAAAGGGATAGATAGATAGATAGATAGAGAAAAGGAGAGGGAGAGAGAGAGAGAGAAGGAGAAACAGAGAGAGATCCTGGAAAGAAAAGGACAAGAGAAATAAATAAGCAACGTACTGTGTCTTATGGCTTCTAATTCCTCAAGGCAATAAAGAACAAGAAGAGGCTACCTACTACCCCCACACCCCAATCCCTCCAAAGCGGTGAAAAGGATTTACTTTAGGATTTATTTCTTCTTTATCATCATCATCATCATCATCGTCGTCGTCGTCGTCGTCATCGCCGTCGTCGTCGTCATTGTCATCTCATCGTCATCACTTTTCTCTACTACTTATCGTTCTTATTTTATTCCTATTCCAATAATAACGAGGAAAGGAAATTATAAAAATTGCTTTTGAAGATTACAAATTATTGTTATCTGTGAACGTTGTTGCTACAAAGGCACCGTCGGAGGTTAATCATTTTCACCATAAGTTTCTAATACAAGAGGATAATTTGAAATCTTTGATTGTTAATCGGATCTTCGCCGCGTGGACTCGTACAAGCAATCTACTATCTTTAAATAGTCCCCGCGCCTCGACCTTTTTAAATTCTTAATCGATTCGAAGATAAACAAAGGAAGAAACAAATAAATGAATAAATAAATAAATATATAAAAATAAGATATATATATATATAAATATATATTATATATATACACACGCATACATTTTAAAAGCGTATTTAAATATACATTCCTATACATATACACGTGTACAGGTATTTTGTTAAGCTCTCGCCGTAATCTTTGATACCGAACGTTCGTCTTTCTGCGTGAGAAGAAAAAAATCTGTTGTTTTTTTTCTTTTGTCTTTTCTCCCGACGAATAATATAAAAATTATATGTAAACAAAAGTTACACAAGGATAATAGAAAGAGGGAAAAAGATAATGAAGGTATCGTTGACACGGCGGAAATAAAAAGAAGAAGAATAAGAAGAGAAAAATAGATAATATATATAAATATAAATAAGAAAGAGAAAAAAAAATTTGGCAAAAGATTAAAAATAAAATTCGTCGAGTATAAGGAGAAAAGGTAGGGAAACAGCAAAGATGTCAACGATGAGCGTCGTGTCGAATTCATCCGTCGAAGTTGACTCGGACTCATCTAACGATCTCTCGAGCAAGGACGAACCACCAACCGAGCAAAAGTTTATCTTAAGAAACGAGCTCTACAACAGTTTATTAGCTAGCGCGCTCGGTAAAACGGTGCTAAATAGGCATCTCAATTTCAAGGAACAAGGTATCAATTTTAATTTGGCCAATCTTAAGGACAACTTGAACGCTCTTGGTGCACTTAAAGATTTGAAGGATTTGAAGGGACTCACCGTTAGTAGCGTACCCGCCTTCCCGAGAAATCTCGCCCTGCATCGGGAAGATCACGACGAGGTTAGCTATTATTATCTATTATACTTCATTCGACGTCTATTATTAATCGTCGATATTTTCTTCTTTTTCACTTTTGTTTGTATTTAAACAAAAATAAATATCGTGAAATAAATTGTATCATACAATTAGTTAACTCGATCGAAATCCATTATCGTATAACACGTGTACGGAGTGTCCCGATTTAACTATTTTTATTCGCAACATATTTTTAACGATGTCATTTAAGAGCTCACGTTTGGATAACTTTTTTCTATTTTTTTTCCTTACTTTTACTTATAGAAGAATATAGTAATAGTAGTAGTAGTAACATTTTGTTGAGGAGGAAAAAGAAAAACACGGGACACCCTGTACATTAAATCGATGTGTTCATATTCACACGAATGTAAATACATACGTACATCGGATATATTCGTATACTTACGTGTACGCGTATAAGTATATAACGGGTTCGATATATATATAGGCATGTACACATATGTACATATATATATGCATTCCCTTTTTCGTAAGGGCAATCATATAGACGTTGGGAAAGAAGGGAAACGTTTCAAGACGATGCGCGGGAGAGTGCTTCTGCTTTCAATCGCGTGCTTCGCGAGTTTGACCCAGATTCGAATAGAACTTTCGGTCCATCCGATTTCGATTCCTATTCTTTCTATTCTAACATTTTTTCTTTTTTTTCTTTCCTATCTCATATTTAAAGAACGCAATATTTTTTCTTCTCTCTATTTTGACGATTCGATTTGTTGTTGTTGTATATTTTCCTTTCTTACTTACTTTTTATTTTCCTTCAATTTTTCCTACAACGAGATTGTGTCGAAATAAAATAGGGATGAAGGAATTGTAAAGGGCCAACGGGTAAAAAGAAAATTCAGCTCAAATGGTTTAGCAAAATGAAGTTAAGGACGAGTTGACGCGTATACGTTGTCGATTAAAAAGTTTAAGGGGGAGGAGTGGTGGTTAGTGCGGCGACGAGTTTTTCCGAGTAACGAGACCATAAAGGAGAACATTACGAAAAAAAGAAAAGAAAATAAAACAAACAGCCCTCCCTCCCCGAAAAGGAATGAAAGATTTTATAAATTTCGTTTAACTATCGGAAATCATGTTTTTTTTCTTTCGCAATTATTTTCTTTTCCTTTTTGTTTTGAAAACTATTTCAAATTGACCATTCTCTTGGATATAATTTTATCTCTCTTCAAATTATTATTATTATTATTATTATTATATCGTGGATTACTTATATATAATTATGTCATTTTTAATCCATCATAATTATTTTAAAATGACGTATTTTATTTTCTAGACAACATATCTAAATATAAAATTGAAAGATAATAAAAGACAAATTCCGAATATATCCTTGTGTGTTTTCTTACATTCAATTTCATATTAAATGGAAGTTTTATTTCGTTAAGCATTGACGAACGATATTTAAACGTCAAACACGTCACCTTCCTGTTACTCCATTTTCCCTTTTTTTCTCTCCCCCCTCCTCCCCGAAGCTTTTAAGAAAAAGAATATTCTTGGCGAGATCGCATTTTTGGATCTGCTAGGATGATCGTACAAATTTATGACGCACCCTATGACGACACGTGAATGGGTTGAAAAGTTGTAAACCTAATGTAGAAACAATTTTTCTTGGTCAAACTCACTTTTTATCGAAACAAAGAAAAAGGAATAAAAGTTTTTGGTCGAAGCTCAAAACTTTTCAACCCATCGTCGTATCTTAAAACACTAAACACCGAATTTGTCCGAGCAATATTTATAAAATTATTATATCGAACGATATATATTTATTTAAATCATTAAGTAAAAGCAAATAACGGAAGGATAAATTAAAAAAAAAAAAAAGATTCGCAATAGATGATCGAAAGAATTTCGGAAATAACAACACGTCTGTGAAATATACAAATCTGTGTTTCGCGAGAAAAAGATACGGTTTATAAACGGCACTGTCGATCGTTTAGGAACGTTATTTATTTAAAGAAAGGACTGTTTTACTCTTGTTACCCTTACCTCCTGACATTTCTGTGCCAGTAAACGACGTTATCGATAATAAAACGGTGTAAGCGGAGCGAAAGGACAGCTTCGTGTCGAGCGAGTAAGCAAGCAAGCAACTAAGCAAGTATTCAAGCAAGCAACCAAGCAACCAAGTAAAAAAGAGAAGGAGAGTGTGAGAGAGTAAGAGAGAGGAAGGGAGGGAGAAGGGAGAGGGACAGAAATTGCAGGGACCAAGGGCGTTTCGCGCCTTTGGGAGCGTGTAATTAAGTACCGGCTGGTAATAATGAAACGCATCATCCCCTACGCGTGGAGCTCGTCCGAGGAATAACACCCTTGCTTATAGTAAAAGCCCACGAGAGAAAAAGAGTAAAGAAAGAAAGAAAGAGAAAAGAGAGAGAGAGAGAGAGAGAAAGAGAGAGAGAGAGAGAGAGAGAGAGAGAGTGTGTGGAAGAGAACGAAAGAGGCGGGGTTGGTTTCCTTCGGGGGTTTGCGATAATCGGTGCAACGATTTATAACGAGCTTTCTCACGATTCGTGCTGGGCGAGCAATTAACAAGTAAATCTGCGTGGCTGCTAATTAAATCCGTCCAATTAATCGACCTTGTTGAAGAAACGAATGATCAAACGCGTGTTACGAATGGAAAGTGGAGAGAGAGAGAGAGAGAGAGAGAAAGGTAAAAAGGGTTTGATGGTAAGAGTTGTAAGGTAAAAGGAATGATGAGGGTGGAGGAGGAGGAGGAAAGAGAGAGAACGATGGAGGACAAACGAAGAAAAGAAAGAAAAATAATTTAAAAAAAAAAGAAAAAGAAGAATATTTTTTATTTTTTCGTTTGTGTGTGGTGGGCTCAGCGGTTTTCATTTTTTTGATTTCTTTTTCTTTTTTACGTTCCGACGACGTATCGATTGCCCATCGTTGCCTCCCTAACGTTTTCTCCACTTTCTATGGTCCTATGAATTCTTTATGCATTTCACGTAGGATCGATGACTGCTTGCTTGGATTGTAACTACTAATCTCTTTCTTTCTCTTTCTCTTTCTCTCCCTCTCTCTCTCGTCATAGTAATTATATACTTTGTTGAAAGGGTGGTACGTTCGGTTAGGGAGGGTAAATTGGACGAATAATATGGTAACAAAAAAAGGTTTACCGTTCGAAAAGTATTTCGGTGAGAGTCCTTTTCTTTTCCATCAATCTCATATTCCGTTTCGTTTGATTTTCTTTCACCCCGATTCGCGTAATATTTTTTTAATCATTCGGAGATATCAATGCGTGCAGTCTGATCGACACAGCAATTGAAATTCTTTCCTTTTCTTTTTGCTTGATAAATATTCTTATTGATTAAAAAAAAAAAAAACAAGAAAAAAAGAATAAAACTTTCATTACTATTACATATTGTATTCTGATCAACGTTTTTGTTTCATGTCTATTTCTATCGGATAAAATATGCTTTATTATTCATATTTCATTCTGATCGATATAGAAATTTAGAGAGAAAGAGAGAGAGAAATCTTTTTCTTTCACAAGGATCTCTTGTTAGATGAGATCCTTTATTATTTATGCTCCATTCTGATTGACATCAAAACTTCGATTATTTCTTTTTTTATATTATTTTATTCTTATTAGACGAAAATAAAGATGTTTAATTATTAACGTATCATTCCGATTGACACAGAATCTTAGATGAATATTTTCCTCGGTAATATATTCTTAGTGGATAAAACGTTTTATTATTTACATTTCATTCCGACCGACGTAGAAATTTAGACTCTTGTCTTATTTTTGCATCGGGGTTTCTATTTTTTTTTTCTTTTTTCCCATACTAGAATATTTCTGACAAAGTGTATTTTCATCGTTGAATATTTAAATCTCGCAAGAAAGGCTTATTTGAATGAGAAAAAGCAAAATGTATACTATTCCGGGGAATATAATAAAGTATTATACAAAAAAATGGGAAAGGAAAATAAATATAACTTTTTCTTTCGCAATCGGATAAAAAAGCAAATAATTTCTAAAGTATCATACCAGCTAGAGAGAGTAGTAAGATAAGTATCATAATAATCGAATTCGATCAGAATGATCCTAACGCGTGTTTTCTCCTGTTGCTTTCAGAAAGCGTCGTTCGCGTGGTCGGAAGGAGGCGAGGATGGTGGGGGCGGTGGCGGTGGAGGAGGAGGTGGAGGTGGAGCAGGTGGTGGGGGTACCGGAAGCGGAGGAACGGGCCCCGCGGCAGCCGGGGGTGGTGGCCTGGCCCACTGGGTCAGCGTGATGGCGGAACACATTCATAATCCGCATTCCGCAAGCGGAGTGGCCGGTATTCATCATCAACAACAGTCACCACCTCAGCCACCTTACCCATGGAACAATGGTCTCTCAACTGACGTAAGTTGCTTCTTACCGGTTAGTTCCTTTTTCTATTTATTTATTTTTTTTTTCTTTTTTCACGAAGCATGTGCTTTTTATTATTTACTCGAGAGAAGAACAGAAAAGAAAAAAAATAGAAAACTGTTAAATTAAATATGGCCGGAAGAGAACGTCGTCGTCGTCGTTCGGATGAATCGAATAGTGGAAATAAGTGCGATAGAAAGGAGAGAAAAGCTGGACAGAAAAAGATAGAAAGAGAAAGATAGATAGATAGATAGATAGATAGATAGAGAGAGAGAGACAGGAAGAGAATGAAGCTTTCTTTCCTTCTTCCTATTTTTTGCACGGCATCCACGAGCGAAACGAGTTGTACTACCCCTGTTTTGATTTTGTTTTTTTCCTTTCCTCCGCTCGTTCCAATCCCCCTACTCTCTCTCTCTGGCCCTCTGCGCTGTCTCCGGGCGAGAGTCCTGCATAATTTAGACGAGGCTGGATTAGAGGACGACAGAGACACGGACGAAACTTTGAACGGAAGAGAGACTGTGCATGTGTGTGTGAGAGAGATAGAAAGAGAGAGAGAGAGAAACCGAGGGAAACAAAGGTAGAAAAGGAGGAGGGTGAAAAGAGAGACACGCGTAAAGAGACAGAAGGAAAAAAGGGACAGTGGATGGAAGAAGGGCGTCAAAAAGGGTTGAAGATCGCTTTGCATAGCGCACCGTTCTTTCGCCTCGCTCTGCCTCGAGGTTGGTATATATGTAAAAAAAAAAAAAAACCCGTAAAAGAAAAAAGAGAGGGAAAAGAAAGAAAGAAAAGAGAAAAAAAAAACAAATAGACGGAAGCGCGAAAAAAGAGTCGGGAGTGTTACGGCGAAGTAAAAAAGTTTATGTGCGCGCGAGTGAAGATGAGATAGAACGGGCTAAAGAGGGAAAAGAGGGAGACAGAGAGAGAGAGAGAGTGAGAGGGATCGTTTGTGCAGATATTCGTCGGTTTGCAACGTTTCTTCCATCGACTGTGCTGAGATTTTGCTTTTCTGCAACCTCCCTCCCCGTTTTATCTTTTTTATTTTTTTTTATTCTCTTTCGATGACGTTATCGATGCACGACGATTTTTTTCTTCGATAAAAAAGCATTCGGTCTTTCGATTTTGTTTTTGTCGAAAAACGATTATCATCTTAGCTCCCCTCCCGCCCTTAATTTCATCCGAATCGATAATAATGGTACACCGTTAGAATACAGGGAAAATAGTATAATATAATACCATTTAAGTATTGTGGCCGAAATCGTGCGTGTTTGATATTATTTGAATGCGAATGGGATCACCACAACGGGATTCTTGAGAAACATTCATCGTGTAGTAGAACCTGCAGTAGTTAAAAGAAGGATCTGTGTGTTGCGTACCTGTCTATCCGTCTTTTTCTTTTTCTTTTTATTCTCTTAATCTTTCTCATTTTGTCCCTACCACCGTTTCTTTGGGCCTCTCGAGGAAGCMCCCTGCTTTTCTCTTTTTTTTTTGTCCGTCACGGGGTCGGCAGGCGTCCTGGCTAGGCTATGCAAAGAAACCTATGAGATTTTCTTACTGAGGCCTTCTGGAAAAAACAAGGAGCCACGACAATACGAGCCGGGGGATGATTTAAATAATCCGCGGCATGCAAATGAACGGAAGATTCTCACGGGGCAGCCCGTAAAGTACCGTAGCGTCGTACCATAGCATACCGGTGCTGCTGTTGCCGCCGGAATGAGAAAGAGAAAGGTTTTCCTTCGAAGACAATCGAGCAATCTGCATAGACCGCATACGGGCATCAAGATGAGTCCTAGGTACGAAAGAAAAGAAATAAATAAAAAAGTGATAGAAATATTCATTCTCATTTGGGGATGACGGCCCCGTTTGTCCCGTTCCCCCTCCCTCCCTCGGTTGAATCATCGACGTTTTTCAACCCTCCTTATCGCTCATCCCGCTTGGAAAAAAAGAAAACATCTCGTGGCTTTGGTCTACGAACGAAAACACATTAAAAACCTTTTTAAACCTCTTTTCCGTTTTTAAATCTACGACGAATATCTCTCGAGTTCGAGCTTTCGTTATTCATTTTTTTAATGATTTTAGTTTGTTTTGTTCTTAAAAAAAAACTGGCATACCTTCGAACGACGATCGTATCGATCACGTTTGCCCGTAACCCTTCGCCGTTGTTTTTTCTTTTCAACTAAAAACAATCCTTAGCGAATTTGATGTTGCATTATTCTTTCGGAAGCTGCATCGTGAATCGAACTAGCAAAACCGTATGCTCCATTTAACATTGAAATATCCGTCAACGACGCGTAAGAAATCCTCATCTATGGGAGATTGAGAAACAGGCAAGAGAGATAGCTGAAGATAGGGGTTGTGAATCGAGAAAAGAAAGAGAAAAGAAGTAGGGCAGGAGAGCCGAATAAATCGAGAGAGGCTGCTGAGCTTTTGAAGCCTGTAAACACGTATTCCGAGCTTGTAATCTGTCGACGCTTTCGCCCAGCGGGTGGTCAACCCTTTTTTTTTTTTCCTTAGGCTGCCTTTACGCCTGCCCGATCGTAATCCCTTAAAACGCTTAGAGCAACTCTTTAGGGTAATTTTTGCTCGGGGTAGCAGCAACGTTTTATCTTCTTCTTCCTCTTCCTGCAGTATCATCCCCCCCCCACCCTTTCGAGCCAAACACCCCAGCCCGTTTCTTTTCCACCTTTGCTCGTTTTTTTTTATTCGCCGAGATGCAAAATATCTTTTGGCTATTCTTCTTCTTCTTCTTCTTCTTCTTCTTCTTCTTCTTCTCGAACGGGTGTAACTGGAATCATTCCTTTCTCTATTCCGTGAGAGTCCTTGGCCTTTGGGTGGTGAAAAAACCACCCTTGACGCAGATTATGTAAAAGAAGAATATCTCCCTTTCTCTCTCTCTCTCTCACTTTTACACGACGACTTGCTCGCTCATCCCTTCGCCACGGTAGGAGAAAATTAAAATAATGGCTCACGGTAGACCTGACCCCTCTTAGCCACTTTTTTTTTCTACTCATTCTTTTTATTCTCTCTCTCTCTCTCTCTCTCTCTCTCTCTCTCTCTCTCTCTCTCTCTNCTCTCTCTCTCTCTCTCTCTCTCTCTCTCTCTCTCTCTCTCTCTCTCTTCACCTCTTTCCGATGGACTCCTTTTTTTTCCTACTATCCCTCGCTGCTTCTAGTACCGCCCGAGACGAGAATGCAAATCTCGCGCAACGGCATTTTTGTCTCTGAGCTACGTGAGACAAAAAATGAAGTAAAGGTTTTAGGGAGAGAGAGAGATAGGCGTTCGGTTCATTGTCTCGTTTCGACTACCCGTTACTACCAGAGAAATAGCAAAAAAAAATTCTAGCGAATGGGGAAGCTAGTCGCGCTAGTTAAGAGGGTTGCCATTTCTTTTTTTTCTATTTTTTTTTGTTACTTTGCCTTTCGAATATCATCTATGGATCGTATAGGTTAATGAATTTTTTCTTTTTTTTTTTTTTCCTTCCTTCTTTCTTCCTTACCAACGTATCTCGCCGAAAAAGAGTTGAAAGGGTTGAAATCTCGTTGCCTGCTTATTTCTTTTTTTGTTGTCTGTTCTTTTTCATTTTCTTTCCTCCCCCTTTTTTTGCTTCTCAAAGTCGGAACGGTTACACTTTTTTTTCCTTTTTCCGTTTTTTTGCTTTAGAAATTTTCTATCTCGTTATGTTCAAACGTTTCGCGTATAATGCATTACGTGTACTCGCATATTTACGAATGGTCTGGGATATTATAATGAAATTATACGTTAGGCATTGATATGCGTGATAGATGTTGAAACATATACTGGGGTTGGTATGCAGACCAAAAAAACTTGCTAACCTAATCGCGATACGCGATTATTCGATCCCTCTATTCTTACAACGTGCGTGGTAACACTCGTGTTAACATCAACATCAAGAACTTATTCTTTTTTTTTATTCTATTAGTTTTTTTCAAATACAAGATTATAATTTAATAGTAATTCATAAAAAAAATATTGAAAAAATTAACGAATAAGAAGGAAAATGTAATTCGTTATCGATTTGAAATTAATTCAATTTCAAAAGAAAAATAGTTCAATATAATTCTATAATATACAACATAAAAAATAAATCTTCGTTAATAATCGAAAGAGATTTGATTGAATTGTATTCGTGCAATCGAAAACAATATAAGTTTCGCGTTTGAGTAACGAGCACGTTCCGGCCCTTTTTCGGCAACGTTGTCACAACATTTGGACCCAAGACAGAGTTATGGGACCCTTTCCTATGAAATTTTCGACCAGACTAACCCTTTCTTAGGTGCATTCGTTGCCGCCTCATCGTCGTTCATCGCGTTCATCGTCACCCCCTGTTCATTCAGCTGGAAAATATCTCTGGCCGATATTTCTATTCTCTCTTTCTCCCTTTTCTTTTTTCAACATCCTCGAGAAGAACAAAAAATTATTATCCCGAGAAGGTGCAACCAGTCAACGAGCGAAAACATTTTTTACAAACTAAATTTATGAAGTTAACATTATTGATTTATTTCGCACATAAATTAGCCTATGTCATGTCGAAAACATTTGATCGTTTAATTTCCTCCAAAATTATTGTCAATTCTCCAACTAACACTTTTGACAAGATTTGAAATTATTTTCAACTCGATGTAACTATACGAAATTATAGAAAAATTTATTGAAATAGACTTTCACAAATGTAATATTAAAATAATTAAATTGGATCTATCGCATATAAAAATACCACAATATTCGAAGAAGAAGAAGAAGACATTTTTAACCCAAGATTACCCTCATTGCAATACTAATTGGCATAAACGAAAAATAACGGTCTCCGGTCTTGTAAGTTTCTTTTAGGTTAGACGAAAGTCAGGGTGTCTCACGTTCGAGACGTGACCGAGCGTAATTTATCCCGCGAGCGTCGTACCGTTAGCGCCCAAAAAAAAAAAAAAAGGAAAAAGGAAGCAAAAAAAGAATCCTATCCGTTTCCTTCCAATAAGAAAAAGAGAGAGATAGATTAAATGTATAAAAAAAATACCCGAAAGAAAACAAAACATTAGCAAAAAAAAACTCCCGAAGAAGACAAGAGCGGATAAAAAAAAATTGGAGAAAAAAAAATGCGAGCTTCCGCGCGGTTATGTATATATTTTTTGTTGTCCTACGTCGGGGTTTGTAAGATGGTCGCCTTAGGGTGCGTATCAGCGGCTAGAAAGGGGTGCGTATGCAGATCATCGTGGAAGTTGAGTACAAAGGGCCCATAGTCTCACGCTATTGTACCGCGGCAGGTAAGATAAAGGTACTTTTGCCCTCGAGAGACGTGGCCCTTCTTCTTCTTCTTCATCCTCCTCTTTCTTCAGCCCTATTTCATAGCAGAATTTTCGAGAGAGAGAGAAAGAGAGAGAAAACTGTCCTACAGCCAGCCCTCCGTGATGTCTCTTTAATTTTTATTAATGACACCGAATTTGAATTTCTGCATCGGTGATATGGGAACCGTTCTAGGAAGAGAGAACAAAAATCCTTAGAACGCGTACGGCGTACGTGTACGACGTGAGCTTCGTCCTAAAGTACGTATTTAAAAAAAAAAAATAACTTTGAAAGCCAGTTTTTCTTTTTTCTTTTTCTTTTCTTTTCACTTCTTTTTTTTTTTTTTTAGATCTCATCGATCATAATCATCCGACAGGTTGTGCCGTAATCGATTTTCTTTTTTGATGTAAACCCCAAAAAGAGATTTTAAACAAAACCGTAGAGTACGATGATTTACGATAGATATTTTGGTTCGACGCTAAAGATTTGATTATTTTTAGATAATAATTCTAACGTATCTCAATACGCGCGTAACAAACATGTTGGTTACGTACACTTGTATTCGATCGTTAAACGATAATTTAAACGTTTTAAAAGATATTTTGCGTTCGTATACGTGTCGTCAAGTAGAGACGGATCTTAAACGTGTATACACTCGAATTTGACTACATTTTAAATAAGTGGGTAGACGAAACACGTGAATTAAATACGAGCGACGGTGGTCGCGAAGAAGAAAAATAAGGAGAAAAAGAAAAAGAAGAGGAGGAAGAAGAAGAAGAAGATAATTTTTTAATTAGCGGCCATTACGAGAACCCCGAAGGAAACGTCGTAAAGAAACGGTCGCCCTTTTCGGAGAGACGCAGGCGTCCACGGTTCAAAGGAACGAATTAGTTCTCCTCGGGTAGATGTTGTCGGCTCATTAAAAGGCTCGCGCATAGGATAGAACGTCACGGAGAGAAACAGTAGAGCCAGTGTTTTAGAGGGGCCACGTGTTTTTCGAATGACGAGTAGCAGACGCTACCGTGGTTAGATCGATCGATCGAACGAACGAACGAATAAACGAACGAATAAACGAACGTGGATTTCGTGGGAAAAATAAAAAACCCCCGAACGGTTCGACGAATCGTTATAATTATATTTATATTACAAATCATTTTTCAATTACGTACCCGATAAAGAATACACGTATACGTATACATATAAGGATATATGTATACCTATACTAACATTGATTGCATATTCATTTTAATCGACACCGAGTTTTGCCATCAATGCTCGAAACGCAATTGCACTTACATTAGTTATAACATTAGTATAGATCGTTACATCGATCAACGTCAAAGTAAATTGACTATAAGAACAATATTTATGATTATTTTCAATTTAATCATGAAATTATGAATCCATCAAATCGACGCCATGCTTTTTTGTTGTTGTTGTAACCGTTGTCGTTGTCGTTGCCGTTGTCGTTGTTTTCGTTTTCGTTGTCTTTGTCGTCGACGTTATTTTTAAAGTTTAACGTTCATCGATAGAGGAAAATAAATTTATAAATAGAGGATATAGTCGTAGGATGTGTAGATTAGAGATGTTGTTGACTGAAGTTGATGTAACAGAGCGTAAGAGGGAGAGAGAGAGAGAGAGAGAGAGAGAGAGAGAGAGAGAGGGGGGGGGAGAGAGAGGATGAGAGAAAAAGAGAGAAAGAGAGTGAGCGAGCAAGCAAACGAAGAGGCCGCTTATCGTGGCAGGATTTTCTCGAGAAACTAGGTACCTACTTATCCACCTACCTACCAACCTACCAACCTACCTACCTTAGTTGAGAGTTCGCGCGAAAAAAGAATCTTATTTCTATCCACGAGAAAAAGGTACTAGCATAAGTGAAAATTCAGGGAAAGCTCGCAACTTCAACGATTAAACTTTTCAATTCTTTCTTACGTCACACAGTTTAGATCTCCAGCAAGTTTCATAGCAGTTCTCCAAGGACTTTCAACTTTCCACGAAAGAAAGAGAGAGGGAGAGGGAGAGGGTGAAAGGGTAAGGGAAACGAAGGAAGGGAAGGATAAATTCAGTCAAAGCTCGTTACTAAAAGCTGCTTAGCTATGTTTTCGCTATGTCTTCTTTTTCGGTCTACCGTAAGTTTCTTTTCTCTTTTCGAATTCCCTCTGAACGTAGTAGGATGAGAGAATAAGAAAATAAGGAAGAAAAAGGGGGCAGGAGGGAAGGGAGGAAAGGAGGAATAGTAAAGGGTGAAGAGCTAACATCTGTCCGAGGAAACAGAAAATGGTCCTGGAAATATCAGAATCGATATTTGACCCCGGAAAAAGATGAGGCGAGAGAGAGAGAGAGAGAAATAAAAATAAAAAAAGAAAGGAAGAAAGAAAAGCAAGCAAGCAAAAGAAGAAAAAACGAGAGCAGCTACGTTGGTGGGACGCTTTGAGGAGCCATAGTTGCCAATGTCCCCGCCATTTTCCTGATATTTGATAGATTTCAAAAGGAACGTTCCTTCTATTCGTCCCCGCTCTCTTATATCGAACACAGCGGCAAAAGAAAGAAGGCTCGGCGAGACTATTGGAAAAAATAAATTGAAGAGAGCAGAAAGTCGTCGTCGTCGTCGTGGTCGATAATAAAACGTTAGGTGTATATATGGTGGGTATATGGTGGGTAAGGACGGGGTGGTAGAAGGTAGCTGAATGGTAGGTGGGGGTAAAAGAACGAATCAGTACTTTTTCAAATGGGGGGTATCACGCGATCCGAAGAAAAAGTTTTTTCGTAGTTTTGGAAAAAATTAGTTACGACGACGGATCGTTCGCCCATGGCTGAACGATAAAGTTTGTTTTTTCTAACTGCGATAGTCGTCGTTGTGGCACACCGTACACGTTTGTACGTACGTTCGCCAAACATAGTTGTCAACGAACGTAAAACCCTGAGGAAAAGTTTGAGCGCATCGTCGTGGACAACGAAGACGACGTTGAAAGTACGTCGGCCATGGAGACTAATGAAGATCGATATAGGTAGCAGAAAAAGTTGGGGGAGGATGGGTGGTCAAAGCGACGAGGGGCGGGGGACTGAGCAACAAAAAAAAAAGCAACCGGGTAAATGTACTTTCGAAGCTCCAATCGAAACGAAACCACCACAGCGACGTCGGTCGTCGTAGTAGTTGTCGTCTCTCGACGAACCTTTTAGCCGAAGGAACACCGACAATTCTCCTAATTATTTATCGATCCTAAATTTATCAAACAACAAGAATGAAAGAAATAAGTGGTAGAGAATAAGAGGAAATTGAGGGGGGAGTTGGGGTTGGTTGGGATCTAACAAAAATAACAAAATCGAAAAATATATATTAGAAAAAAAGAAGTGAAAAGAAATAAAGTATATAGCTGTGATGATGGGTTGGATACGTATCTCTGGGTATATACTTACTTAAATGCAAGAAAGACCTTTTTTCAAGATAAAAAGTGAGGGTGGGAGGGAGGTTGGGAGAACAAGATACATATATATATTATACATAGATACAATACCGTGTAGGATACGTGCGTGCGTACGTGCATGCATACATATTCGAGCATTCCTTACCGAAAATTTTCCGCACCGTAATTTTTCGCTTCTCGCGGACGCCGAGAGAAGAATATTTATATAAACCGGACGGAGCGGCAAGACAGCGAGAGCGACAGAGAGAGAGACAGAGAGAGAGAGAGAGAGAGAGAGGCTACGCGAAAGCGAATTACGTTCTTGTTCGTACTTGGATGAAAACAGAAAAAGGGAGAAAAGGGTGGAACTTGCGGAAGAAAAAAGGAAAATAGGCCAGGATCGATATTGAACCGAGAGAAAAAGGAGGAGGGAAGGGGCTTCGAGAGGAGAGGGCAAGGAAAGGGGAAAGAGAGAAAGAAAAAAAAAAGAAAAAGAGAGAAAAAGAGCGAGAGAGAGAGGTAGGGCAAAAGGAGTAGGAGGCGGAGGAAGAGGCTGGGGAAGGAGGAGGAGGAGGAGGAGTAGCAGAGTGGGACGAAGGGAGTGGGAGAAAAGGGTAGGAAAAGAGCGAGGGTGAAAAAAGAAAAAAAAGAAAGAAAGAAAAAGAAGAAAGAAAAAGAAGAAAGAAGAGGAAAAAAAAAGTAAAAGAAAGAAATGGAGAGAAGCGAGTCGAGCTTTGAAGATTGATACGGGCTAACGATGAAAAGAGATTTTCAATGTTCGATAGAAAAATATTCGCGAACATCGCGACATTCCAATCGCGCGAGCGCGTGCACCCAACACACACACACGTTCACTTGCTCGCTCGCTCGCTCACGTGTTCGCTTCTGTCTCTTTCGAGTTCTCGCGGCAAGTCCGAAGGTTATTATTCTTTCATTTTTACGAGTCCTTTTGTTAAATTCTCCCCCACCCCAAACCCTCCCCCTAGTATTCTTCGCGTTCTTTCCTTTGCGCGTTATTCCCGTTATCCTTTCTCTTCTCGTTTTCATCTTGAAAGAATATCAATCGATGGGAATAGAGATAGAAAGAAGAGAGTGGGTCTAGATAGAGTGTGGGGGGGGGGGTGGTAAGGCTGGGAGCAGGTTAAAGGATGGGACGGAGGGATGCTCTTGAGAGATAAGCGAACGCTTTTCAATTTAATTATTTTACCAAGCTTCTTTCTCGCTCTTACACACATGTGCGCACACATTACGTATATACATCACATACACTTGTATACAAGCGTTCTCTCTCGGTTTCTTTCGTTTCTTCTAGTCGAGGTCAAACTCGGCCGAAAGACCGATAATATTTTATCGCACGATCGAAAAATATTGGTCCGCGTCGTACAACCGCGAAGCAGAAAAAGAAAGAGAAGAGTAAGTAGAGAAGTAGAGAAAGAAGAGAAAAGAAGAGAAAAGAAAGAAAAAAAGACGAACGCGAAGGGGATCTGGAAATGACGCCCCGTTCGTAAGGAAAAAAAAAGCAAGTAGAAATATCAGGATCGATATTCGACCCAGGAAAAAGGAGCAGCGCTGCTGCGAAGAAAAAGAGAAAGAGAAGAAGAAGAAAAGAAAAGAAAAAAAAAGAAAAACGTGAAATAGAAAAAGAAAAAAGGCGAGATAGATATCGATAGAAAAAAAGGCGCCAAGAAAAAGGAAGCACTTTGAAGAAATGTACAATGCCGAATCGTTTTCTACGTAATATTTACTATACTAACGTAGAACGTTCTTCTTCTGGACTATCTGGTAAAAATGTCCCCTTTCTAAGGATAATAAACAGGATGGATTCCTTACTTCCCTATCGGGCTCTTAAAATTGACGATCTGATTTTTCTTTCTCTCTTTCTCTCTCTGTCTTTGGGGTATTATTGGATGTATTCGTTCGAAACTCATACATACATACATTTAACGTTTCAACAAGATGAAATATGTTATTTTTGTATTTAATAGATATTTCCGTTTCTCATATTCTATCTTGATTCCCATTCATTTTCAATTATTCATTTAGAATGTAAGGTACTGTTTATCTAAATATAATTATATATCACATTGTTTAAAATGTAATTTAATTAGTTCGCGTTTAATGAAACCTAATCGTTCCTTTTTTAATTTCAAAAATTATTTGCCGAACAAACTGATATATGTACTGATATACAGTATGTTTCATTTTGATTCCACCAAGATACATAGAATTACAATAGTAACTTTGTTAAAATAATAGTAAGTATAAGTAATACATGTAAAAAGTTAGTTAGTATTAAAATAATAGTGATGATCATTGATAATGAATACAATCACTCTCAATATTATTTTTTCATAAGAAATCTAACAATAAATCAATAATAATTTTAATATCTTCGTTAAAACTTCGTGATAAAGTATTTACCATCTTACATTTGCATATTTAATATATATATAAATATAACAGTATTATTTGAATTTTTAATCACATAGAATACGCTGAAACCTTTCAACGATATATAAATGAAATCCGTTCTCAATATACTATATTAATAAATGAACGTAGAACGAAAAAAAATAAAACAAATGTATATACTATTATAGAAAAAAATTAACGAAAGAAAAATGATAATAATTGAAACGCTTCAGTTTGGCTCTGAATTTAAGAAAGACGAGAAAGAAGATGTAATTACGTCATTATGGTGTTTCCCTCCCATCCGTTACGAATGATTTGGGTCGATCAGGTATAAGGTTAACCGAAAGACTACCTGACTGACACATAACTTTTCTTACGTCCCTGTACAATTTCTGACCTCCTTAATGTCGATCCAATAACGATCGATGATCAGTCATATCTCAACGATTCGTTGACTGAGAATCGGGTATTGACGACGTGTGAAATCACCTTCCTTCCTTCCTTTTCTCTATTTTCGATTGGAAGGATCGAAAGGATCGAGGTCAAAGGATACGTTATCGTGAAGTAACCAACCTATGAAACTCGATGAAAGGAAAAGTTAGTAGATCGAAGAAGAAAGATTGAATTACAACGTTAAAGTAAAAAATCTGACTTAAGTATAAACGACGGCTGATGAATGATTCGTAATTTCAAGTTCGTCACCGCAAAATTTCGAAGCCTCGAAGAATATTTGCGAGCAAGTTCTTACATATATATATGTATATATATAGCAGGCAGGTGGCACCCTCCGGATGTGTTCTCTCTCTCTTTCTTTCTTTCTCTTTCGTCTATCGTACAATGGACAGGTGCGGGCACCTGCTTACGGCCCTGACCAATGGTTCGCTGTTTTTATCTTCAAACGTGAACCTAAATCTAGAGCTTTTTGATCTAAACTAAAATGCCCTTCTCAACGTGCGCGTCATCTTCTTAGAATATTATTATTAGAATAAAATATCATTGAAAATAGAATGTATCAAAAAAGACAAAAATTCAATAACAAATTTTTCAATATATATATACACATAAAAACGAAATAATAGTTTAATATATTACATACAATATTTTAATATGCATTACGTATTTTTGCATACACATATATATATAAAACGTAAAAAAAAAAGAAGAAGAAAAAAGAAAAAAAATTTATTAACGTTAGAATATTCGATCTAGCAATAGCACTTGAAAGTCGTCGATGCTGTCGTACCGTGAAGACGTCATCGAGCCCATTAGAAGGTTCGAACCTTGGTGTCGCACACGATATTCTTCTCGTTTGAAGAAGTACCTCTTGAGAAATGCTACTCAAGAATTTCCCCTTCCCCTTTTCCTCCCCTCTTTCTCTCTCTCCCTCTATCTCTACCCCCTCGGCCTCCTTCTTTCTCTTTCATATTCTCTCATACATTGCGAAACAAACGCTCGTCTGTTCCTAACGGGAATCTGTCGGCATCGTTGCTCTCCCTCAGCCACCCCTTCGCTATAATACGTGCATACACGCATACCCACACATATATATATATATATATATGCATATATACACGTGTGTGTGGCTCTTTTTTCTTAATCTTCGTTCTTTCTCCTCCGGGAAAAGTAAGAGCATTCACGCCAAGTACTTTCTCGGCAGGAAGAGTCCTCTTTAAAATGTCCTCGCAGTACCATCAGAAGACCACGAGCATAAATCAAAAAGGTCGGAGGGCGGTGCCACGACAACATTCCTCTCTCTCTCTTTCTCTTTCTCTCTTTGTTTCATTCCTTCAAAAAGATATAAGGGATGGTACTGGACAGCATCGTATTCTCATTTCGAAAGAACAGTATTTCAAGAAAAGATCACTTCGATTTCTGAAAGGATCGATAATAAGACAGAGAAACATCCTCTTTCTCTTTCTCTCTCTTTTGCCGAATGTATCTGTTTCTCTTCGTTCTATTTTTTGTTCTATCCGTCTTTTTCTTATTTGTCACCTACTTATTTTCTTTCCCTTTCTATCTTATTTATTTTCAAAATTACATATATATATATATATATATATATAGGTGGACAACCCCGAGAGGACATAGAACGCATAGAACGAGGGAGAAAGATCGAGGCTAGGGAGCGGGGGGTGGTTTTCTCGTCCAGACTAGACGCAAAACCCTTTTTCATTCCCCTTTTTCTCGCCACCTCTCGCTCGAACAGGTCGGACCGAGCGAGTGCACCGGTAAAACAGCCCCTTAAAACGGTTTTACTGCCGCGTACGGGGCGCAACGACGTCTAGACGGCAGAGTCGTAAAGTTTGACCTACTCACCCCCGACCACCACCACCACCACCACCACCACCACCCTCTTTACAACTCTCTTTACCTCTCTCTCTTTTTCTTTTGCCTCATCGTATCAACCCTCTTCTCTAACCCCTTCTATTCTCCGCTACGGGAGACGAGTCTCCTTACTAAGGTACGCCAACGTTCCTTTAACTTGCCCGGACCTTGAAAACTAGGACAAAGGGTTGCCTCATCATTTTTACTTTCTTTTTTATTTTTTCATTTTTCTTTTCTTTTTCTTTTTGGCTTCTTAATAAATCTTCTCTTAAAAATTATACGAATCTAATGTAGGGAGCGTTTCGATTATATTTATGCGTTTTGTTATTATTATTATTATTGTTAATAATTATTTATCGCACAGCGAGAGATCTCGTCTTTAATTTTTTGCACACACATATATATATTATCGATGGGTAGTGGAAATAGGGCAAAGGGTTAACACGCACAAGAAGAGTCCTGCGAAAGAGTGGTTGGTTGGCCGACCTTCGGAGAATTTCATTTCGACGCGTTTCAAGAACGACGAAGCTCGATTCGTTTTCCAACGTACGTACGTACGTACTTACTACACGTATGTTATACGTGTGTACCTACCTATACATGTATGTATATCCCTTCCAAATGTTATCGGAGCATCGAGTCAAGAATAGGTGGTGGTGGTCGCTGGAAAAGCGATCACCTATATTTTTTCCCCAAGGTAAAGGGAATTTCATTTTATTCTCGAATTCTTTCACGAATGCGCTTCTTTTATCTCTCTCTCTTTCTCTCTCTCTCTCTTTTTGTTTCCTTTATTTTTTATTTTTTTTTTAATTTTTTCTTTCTTTTTTGGTTTTTTTATTTCACTTCGCCATGTCTTTTCCCCCTTTTTCTCGCCGAAAGAATTTCACGAAGCGTCGAGGCTGCTATCTCGTTATTTTTTTAATCACGTGCACGTGTGTACGTAAATGCACGCTCGCGCGCTTTATATGCATCGTTGTTAATTATCAGTGTATATATAGTATTTTGCCTCTTATTTTATTTCATTTTATTTTTCGTTTTGTTTTTTTGTTCTCTTTTCTTTTCCATTCCCCTTTTTCGTTTTCTTTTATTTTCGCTTTTCTTTATTTTTCTTTTCTTTTCTTTTTATGTTCTTTATTCTTTCGGAAAACTCGTTATCGACTTTGTACACATTTAGTTAGTTTATTTTTTTTTTCTTGTATCTTTTTGTTTTTGTTATTTCGTTAAACATTCGTTCGCACTCTCTCTCATTCCAAGTCGAAAATGTAGAAACGTCGATCTAAAAATAAGGACTACGTCGGTAAATTTCAGTCCTTTAAGGTCGTGGAAGCAGAAAAGTCGGTCAAACGAAAAGTTGGATGTAAAGGGAATCACGTGGCCCTTTTGAAAACTAGCAGCGAGCGTGCTCGCGGTTCACGGATTTTACGAGAGTTTTGAGTTTGAAGTGTCCAGGAACCTTTTAACGTTAATTGCGACGGTTTTTTTTCCTCTCTCTCTCCCTCTCTCTCTCTCTCTCTCTCCTCCTCTTCCTCTTTCCCTGTGTTTCAGCGTAAACGAAAATTTGCCCTTCGTACTTCCTACTTAAAAATTCAAACGGAGAAGCACAGGGGAGCTTTACTTATATATGGGTTACGTTTTTGGAACGTTTCAGAACGTTTTTAAGCACCGATGAGTTTGATGAAAAATAAGTAGATCGAACATCTACTAACGATAATCTCGATTATATCACAAATTAATCGAATGAGAGAGATTACTTCAGAGGTAGGAGGAACCTTTTCCTTTTTACTATTTCGTTGAAGTAGACTGTACCTACCCAGGAATAGCACGGAATTATTTCTCGAGCAAGTAAAGACCCTTCAGTTCTGGTTCGTTCTACCCTTTCGTCGAGGTTTCGCACGGTACCGTACTGTACCGTACCGCACCGCACCGCACCGCACAAGGACTTTTTCCTCGCACCGACGTATCCGGAAAAGCTTCCACTTTCCACTCGTCCTTGGAACTCGATGGCTCCCGCGGTTAGTGTCGAAAAAAGAAAACGCCGAGGTTCTTTCAAATAATTCTCTTCCTCTGTAACTCTCCTCCTCGTCCTACACAGCCCTTTTCCTACTACATTTTTGCCAAACGAGTTTCTACTCTCTGCTTCTATCGAAAATACCGTGAAGCTTTATCGAAACTTACGAGACTTAAAACTTTGTTCTTTCTTCCTTGGGTTAACTGAAAACGAGGACGGGTTTCTAATCATTTTATTTAATATTATACGCATCTTCCTTAGTCAAACTTCATATTTTTTACATAATTATTGTCGAATGCAGACACATTTTTGTGATTAACTTTTAATTCGTAAAATTACCGAATGCTTCGATTTTTTTTCTTTCTTTCGATACGCAAAATTCTCATCGATTAGACTTTGTAATTAATGTAAAATATTAGGCGGCCAATAACGTTGAGATACGTTTGATTGCAAGGAAACGTCGTCTTTTTGTCTAGCACAATTTTCAAAGTCTTTCCCAGTCCCGGGGTTACCCTCGAGGGAGTTATATTTCGTTCAGATAATACGTGCCAGCTTCGACACCCGAGACTATCGGTTCACATAAATATCACGACCTTCTTAACTTTCCACCCTCACGTGGTACCCGTTAAAATTTAAAAGTCAAGATTCGATTTTTCTTAACCCGACGTAAATCCTTCGTCGACTTTGTCCGCTTATCGCGTTCGAAGAAATTTTACCGCGAGATGAGACGACCAAAGAAATCAAACTCTCCTTCTACTCCGTTTATTTTCCCCTTTCTCCCCATTTCAACATATTCTCCTCTAGAAATAGTAACGAAGAATTAAAGATATCTCGAAAGATGAAAACCAAAAGAAACAAAAAAAAACAGAAAAATAATCTTTATATATATATATATATACGTTTGATAAAAGTTCCCAGCGTGGATTATTATTACGTTATGTTTGTCGATATAAATGCAAATAATGTAATATTCTTTTCAATCTTGTTACACACATTCAAATTATCTAATAAACAAATAACTTTAATTATTAAATATAATTTATTATTAAACATGGGGGTGGGTTAGTAAAATCAGTCATAGAAAACAAACACACTAGTAATAAAGTATTCACTCAAAGGGTTAAACAAATAATTGACGAAATAATCGAGGACCTTTGTCTTGTTTCATTTCTTTAAAATATTAAAAATATAAAATATTTCTGAAAAAAGGGAAAGAAGGAAAAAAAGAAAAGTAAAGAAGATAGGAGAAAAGGACGCACAATGGAGATTCGAGATTTGAGATTCAAACTATAGACTGCAGAGACGTATGAGTTTTATGGTTTTTTCGTGACCAGGTCGCGGTTATTCTTCGGGCCTAGGATCTTCTCTCTCTCTCCCTCTCTCTCTGTTATATTCATCGTCCAGCCCAGTCTCGAAGGATACCGCGATCCCGCTCTAAAGTTTCTTCACGAGACGCATAAACTCGGTAGAATTTTATTTGCGATTTAAGGAAGAATTTCTTAGAGTAAGATATTTGCAATTGAGGAACGAATAAAACTCCCACGTTCTCTCTCTTTCTCTTTCTCTCTTTTTCTCTCCCCATTCTTTTCATTATTATTATAAATCGAAAACCGATTCACCGTCTATCCTCTTATAATGTATCTAATCTAACAGACAATATTCTTTTCTTAAAAGAAAAAGAAAAAGAAAAGAAAGATAAATTAATGTACGAATCGTTTGGGAAACAAAAAGAAATATATCAAAATGAGGTTGTTGATAGAAAGGTAGGAAAAAATATTTCTTTTACTAAGGTAAATCTATAACGAGCACACTCGAATGTAAAGTACGACGTTTGGTAGACTCATGCGAAGAAGATAGGAGGATAAAGTGAGCCAAAGAAAAAATATACTCTTTCGGCTTGGTACGACACAAAAATGAAATAATTCGAGATAAGGGTTAAGAATAATAAATTGTATTCTTCTTCTTATATATTAAAAATTATAATTAAAAATAATGCCGATAGCAAAACGTAAGAAAACAAAGATAAACGAAAAATAAGAGAAATCAAAGCAAAGCAAAGGAAGAAAAAAAAGGGATAAAAATGATAGAAAAAAAAACGTTTCAATCTATATCGAAAGAACAAGAAGAAGGGCCCTCCGATGCAACAAAAAAATGCAACAGAGAGAGAGAAAGAGAGCAGCAGCAGTATTTCTCGTCTCTCGACGTAAAACTATAACGAGATACTCGAAGGTGAACCAGAGATAAATATAATATGAAAAATGGTAAAAAGGTCGAATAAAGTAGAGAGACGGCGAAATGCGTCTGGAGAGAGAATGAAGAGAAGGAGAAGGAGGAGGAGAAGGAGAAGGAGAAGCTGCTGCTGCTGCTGCTGTAGTAGTAGTAGTCATGTACGTGGAGACGAAGAAGGAGGATGAGGAGATTGGAGATCGTAGGTAGACAGCCAGAACGTATAGGTTTATGTGTTTCCGCGAGCAGGCCGCGGCCATTCCGCGCGTCTGAACCTCGCCACCCCAAAACCCACCCCACTTCATCCGTTTGCTCCCATTCCACCCCCCTCGTACCAACTCCATCCTCCGTTGGTGCTGCTGTCGCTGTCGCGGACGACGTGGGGTGGCGGACCAGGGGTTTCCGGGGGAGAGGAGGAAAACGGGACGGCGATGGAGAGAGGGGGACGACGAGAAAAAGAAGGAGGAGCGGGAGGGGGAAAGGGGCCGGCTGTAAAAATTTTACTGCGAATTGTCTGCAGAACCCGAGCGCACACACCGCACGACGTTACGAGCGAGAAAAATAGGAGAAACCCCCGGGAAACCGTCGGAAAAACTCGTCTGGGTCAGATCTCTTACCCCGTTGCCGCCCGCGTGCACGACGGCAACCTCTCTCTCTCTCTCTCTCTCCCATTGGCAACCCTTAAACTCGTCGCGACCACGTCTACCTTTACTCCACGGTTTTAGGTCAACGATCATATCGTTGCGCCAGCCCCTAACTTAAACAGAAGGATACAAGAAAAGATTTGTCTTCTTTGTAAAAAAGCGAGAGAGAGAGAGAGAGAGAGTTTTTTAACAAGTTGTTCACAACGGCGGCGACACTTTATTCTTACTTAATTTGACGAGAAGAGGTTTTTTCTACGTATTACAATTTTGATAGTACTCGTTTGTTACCATTCGTATTACATGTATAGAATAATTACAATGTAGTACGCATTTGGATTTATTACTACGATGTAAATAATAAAAAAAAGAAGCGTATAGAATATGACGTTAATCTGATATTCGATATTCTGAAATAACTCGGACAACGTTTTTTTTTTTGTGGAAGAATTTTCGACACAATCGATAATTTCAAAATAGTTCATTGGCAGATAGCCCCCACGGGCGTAACGTTGGCACGTAAATCCCGATCAGCTATCAAGCCACTGCATTCGAGTTTTCCAAGAGCGTGAAGAGACCGAACGAGTGAACGAGAGAGAGAAAGAGAGAGAGAGAGTGAGGAGCCCCCATTCGGAGCCAACTGTTGAATTTTATCACTCTCTATTCCCCCCTTTTTCTCTCTCCTTCCTTCTCGTCTGTCTCCGAGTAGATAGATAGATAAAAAGAGAGAGAGAGAGAGGGAGAGAATAAATGAGAATGAGAAGGAGAACGAACGTGATACAGACCACATGTGCGTCATTGGCCCACCCTTCGTGTCTCGTCGTTTAGGCGTTTCTAAGTTCAGTGAAAAAAAAAATATATATATAAGAAAAAAAAAAGAAACAGCTACGAAAGCGATACCAGTCTCGACACCCTGTGGGAACACATGTGTGTTTCATGTATATTCCCTTGAATGAAGGGAAAGGGAAAGGAGTGGATTCTCGAGTCACGATAATCTACTTTGAATGCATCTTTTCACTGATAAAGCTTAAGAGCATCTAAATGTTTCGACGTTAGTTCATTGAGTTTTAAACTTATAACGAAGGAATAATATTCATTTGATATGACGCACTATATTATAAGACCTATCTAAATCCGTTGCTTCGATATTATCGATTCTTACAACTTTTCTTTACTTGTATTTTCTTAGCTTTTCTTCGTCTTATTTTAGAATAACATATAAACTCGCGTGTAAACTTTTTTCCTCTACGTCTTTATTTATTATTTCGTTTTTCTTTCTTTTCAATTTTGAGATAGTAAACGTAATCTCGAATTCAATTCACGGAGAAAATTCTGTATGAAATGTTGAAGGGGAAAGCTGCATCCTGCAGCCATTTAAGATCGCTAAAGGATAAAGAAAATGCGTCGGTGTCCAAGTAGATCAACAGTCAAAATAATTCTTTCCACGGTTCTTTACGGCACGAAGGCCACGTGTTCTTCTTGTAACCCTTGAAAAGCTAGTTTTGGCAGCTGCTGACGATTTATCAGAAACCTCGCCGTGAATCGTCCAAGAACTAACAGCTAGCTCGCATAGTTGTGGTTCCCTTCGATCTTCGGTTCTCTACTGTCAGACTCGAAATTCGACTCCGTGATCGGATTGCTATAACCAAAAAAAAAGAAGAAGATGAAAACACCATTTTTCTTTCGCTTCGTCGACTACTACGAAATATTTCGGCGTGTCCGAGTAATAAATAACACGTTGAAGAAAATTCTTTTTTTAATATTTTCAAAATATCTCTACCTTAGACGTTTCTCATTTCATCTCATTTTCTTTCATCAGATCTATGATAATTAAATATTCGACAAATTCTGACGAATAAAATGCCATCGAATTCTTCTGTATTTAACATATTAATCGTTTCACATACTTCGTAACAATGACGAAATTGAGATGAATCGTGATGTATCTGCTTACGCAACTCACTCGAAAGATGATCAGGCTAAAAGGTGGATAGCGAGAGAAGAGATCGTTAGTGCATCGCCCTTAGTAGGTATTAGGAATTAAGTAGTCCTCTCCAAACATTGGATCTTCTCGTCGACTGGCTGACGAACGAGCGTACACCATCGTACTACCATCGCAACCACCACCACTTTAACCGAGAGTCGCCGATACTCGCGAGAAACTCGAGGTCGAAGTTTTTTCAGACCTCTCGGCCATTCCTCCTCTGTAACCAACCTTTTCTGTGAAGATATCAAGTTCCTTGGAGACATTCACCCTCTGTCTTTCTCTCTCTCTCTCTCTCTCTCTTTCTCTCTATCTCTCTCTCACTCTGTCTGTCTTTCTCGAAGAAAAACCGCAAGTATTTAAAGTTACCTCCTCGTCTTCGATGAAACGATTTAACGCTCGTTAAGCTCGTCTCGATTACATCTTTCTATTTTATTCTTTTTTTTCTTTTTTCTTGGGGCTTAGGGAATATTTTTCTTCCCTTTAATTCCGTTCACACGTTTGCGAAAAAATATTTGACGCCCTGTCGTTAGGCACGGTAAATCGCAATTGTAACCAAGACTTAAATTAAAGAATGCGCGAAACGGGCGTACCCTTGACAAGTTGCAAACGCTCGAGAGTGGAATAACAAGGGCTGAACGTTACTACTACAGTTCTCGTTGCCTCGTTTCGACTTCTTTCGAAGAAGAAGAAGAAGAGTACAAAGTGTGGGAGGAAGTGAAGGAAGGAAGGAAGAAAGAATGATGAAAGAGAAAAAAGAAAAAGGAAAAAGAAAAAAGAGCAGAGAAACGTAAGAACGTTCGAAGAAGTATTTATTGGAAGGAAAACATTTCGAAGGGAGGTAAAACACGGTAACTGTTTTTTTTTATTCTTTCCTATAAAAAAAAAAAAAAAAAAAAAAAAAAAAAAAGATATTTTTCCGCGCGGTTGATCGAATAAAAATAAGAAAAAAAATAAAAAAAAAAAAAAAGGATTCTTAGAAAAATTTGTTATCGAATTAGAAAGAAAAAAAAAAGAGGAAAGGATCGAATCGTTGTTTTATCGTCGTCAAAGGAACGCAGCAAAGGGTGGTAAAAATCTTTTCCTACGGATCCGCCTATAATACTTTGGAATAGAAAAGAGCAGTGTAAGGTCGTCGCGACGGCGGTCGCGTCGGTGATCGAGGGTTTGAGGGTTGAGGGTAAGGGCGAGAAAAGGGTTTGAAGGGGGACTGGGCGAGGGAGTGACGTCACGCAGGGCATCCGTTCGCGGCGTCCGTTGGGCTAGGTCGTGGCGCCCCCAGGAGGCAGCCTCGCGAGAGAAAATCACCCTCCGTCTCCGCCCGTCTTTTTCTCGGCCGCCACCGTCACCGCCGCCGCCACCGCCGCCGCCACCACCACCGCCACCACCACCGCCACCGTGCCGAAAAAAGCAAGGCTCGCAGAAAGGACGCCCGGCGTCGTGGCGCTCTTTGGCTGATCAATACACGCCGCCTCGTACGCGAACGGACGGACGGTCACGCATGTGCACGATGTGCCCTCTTATTCCCCACCCCTTATTCTCCTCCTTCCGCCGACTCCTCCACCGACTCCTCCACCGGCTCCTCCACCATCTCTCTCTCCCTCCTCTTCCATTTCTTTCTCTTTCTTTCTTTATTTCGCCCACACTATTTATACGTACGTACGTACGTCTACCCGTCCTGCTCCCGTGGCCAGTCCCTCCCTCCTTCTCCCTCTCACCCCCGTTTCCCTCTTTTTTCCTCTCTTCTCTCGGAGGAGAGAGACTGGCCGATTTTTTCCTCCCGTTTTCTCGGCTCCCGCATTTTTTTTTTAACCTCTTTCGGTACTCCTCCACCGGGCCGGCGAACGTACCTTCCAACCCCCTTCGCCCCCATCTCATCCTCCTCCCCATCCGCCGTGCGTCCCTTCTCCTCCCGTTTTCTCCCTCATCCCACCGCACCCACAGCTCCTTTCTTTTTTCCTCCTCCACCACTTTCCACCCCCGCCCCTTCGCCCCGGTTCCTTCTCTATCTTTTTGATTCTCTCTTTCTTCTTGTTTTTTCTTTTTTTTTTTCCTTTTTTTTTCTTTCCCTTCCGACCACCCTACCAACCTACCTACATACCTAACCACCCACCCACCGACGCCGGGCGTCGGCGTCCTTTTGCTATCGGGACGCTCTCTCGACTATCGGTCCGACCACCTACGCTTGCGGAGGAAAAAGGAAGGAGATGAAGAGAGGATAAGAGAAAAAGAGAGAGACGAAAAGAAAAAGAAGTATAAAAGAGGGAGAGTAGAGAGATGGCGAAGCGCCGCTGCGGTGCCTGGATGCGAGCTAAAATGTATTTTTTTTCTTTTCTTTATCTTCCCTTCGAGCTGCTCGCGGTAGGTTGGATTACCAATCCGAGTCTTCTCTCTCTCTCTCTCCCTCTCTCTCTCCCTCTCTCTCTCCCTCTCTCTCTCCCCTTCTCTTCTCTTTCCATATCCCATCTCTATCTCTTCTTTCCACATTTTTTCCCTTTTTTCTTCCCTTTATTTTTATACTCCCTCGCACCCCCTTTCCACCCCTTTTCTCTCTCCTCGTTCTCCATCCTTCCTTCCTTCTTTCTTTCTTTCTTTTCTTTTCTTTTTTTACTTTTTTTTTTCTTTTTTTTTTCCCAAGAGAGAGAGAGTTGCCAGCTCGCAGTGGATGCGCCTAAGGGCTGTTGCCGTAGTCGTTACCGCCAGCTATTCTCCTACCTCGATACGGTTAGAACGGCGGAAAGTACTTTAAAGCGGATATCGTTGTGCGTTGATGCCGAGATGAAAATTATTGGGTCGAGTTTCGAGACGGACCACAAACCCAGAACGAACGTCGAGTTTCTTTCTAATTGCAAATTACCAACCAATCCCTATCTTCTATCCCTCTTTTTTTTCTTTTTTTTTTGGGGTTGGGAGGGGGGAAGACGAACGGATACGTTCCTCTTTTACTTTATCCTTTCCGTGTTTCTTCCTTTTTTTTCCCCTCTCTTCGGTCGTCGTAGTTATTTGCAAATGTCATTTTAATACCGTCATCGATCGAAATCTCGATAATTCGTCAGAAACTAATTTGTTTTTATCATATATCTTATATATGTATATATCAAGGTTCCTCAAACCTTTCCTTTCGAATTTTCTTTTTTACTATATCATAAACTCAGTTACATACTACTATATTCGTGGTGTTACTTAACTGATTTGAATGAATTTTTAATAGATGTTCGTACAGAAATTGGTTCAGTCGTATGTATCGTCAGGGTTGCGAGCAACACTTTGAAAAATCGTTATTTACGTATAATTTGCTATAAAAGAGGTCTCATTTCGTTTTAATGTTCTTTTGAAATAATATATAAATTTTGGAAAAATGAAAAGGAATAGAAAAAGAAAAAGAGAAAAAGAAGGATCTCGTTGAACGTTAGTCGGCTACTCTTATTCACTTTACACTGTCGTACCACCTGAATACGCGAATATCGTCCAACGAAACCTCCTATAGCTTTCATTTCGTTTTGACTTTGTGAGTTCCGTTTTGGTAAATAGAGTCTAGTCGGGAGTCGCTTTTCGTTTTTGATGACAATGTTTCATTCGAACGAGGAAGAGAAAGAAAAACGACCGGGAGAAAGTCGACTCTGTGTGTTAAAAGTATTCCGACGATAGAATTCGATCGAACGAAACCGAGCCCTCCCAATGAAAGAGTAAAGTTCTATTCAATGTATTCGACGTTTTTTCTTTTTATTTATTTATTTTGTTTCTTTCTTTTTTGTCTTTCTACTATTTACTCGTGTTCGTACAATATCTGAGTAAAAAAAGAAAAAAAAAACAGAAGTCGTAAGTTTGGGAAAAAATTTACACAAAATTTTGCGATTTATTTTAATCCCTAGGCCGAAGTTATCTCTTTTCCTATTTTTTTTTTAAATCCTCCATACCCAACCTCACCCTCTCGTCTCCTCTCCTCTCCTCTCCTCTCTTTCCGAGTCATCTTCGCTAACATTTATTTCAGATCCAATTTTAGACATTTTACGTTCAATTCAAAAGGAACCATCTGGCATCACACCGTCGGATTTAAAAAGCGTCTCCTTACAAGGGCTCCACCTTACTGCATCATCTTCTTCTTCTTCTTCTTCTTTTTCTTTTTTTCGTTCCCCTCGTTCTTCATTTTTAAAATAGAAATAGATCACACGGACGCCAACTTCCGGTATCTGTCCGGAAAAACTGTATCTCTCTCTCTCTCTGTCTCTCTTTCTTTATTTCTTTCTTTCTCTTTTTCTTTCTCGGTCATTGCATGAAGCTCTTCTCCATTTTTCTTTTTTTTTCTTTTGCTATCCTCGATTTCCCGCGAGGGTGAAAACCTCTCCAGAGATTCTTTCTGCGTAGTATCGGATGGGGAAGAAACCAAGAGAAAGAAAATGACGAAGGAAGAGGAAAAAGAACTGTCCAACTTTCGAGCAAAAATGCATAACCTTCTTCTTCATTTGAACATTTTTTTTTCTCACAAGAATTGGAGAAGATTACGAGGGCCACCTGTAGCGCGAAGAAAAACTTGGGATCACTGCCCTTTTTCTAAACCGGACCCTTCTGTTGTCCTTTAAAACGTCAAAAAGTGTCGACTCGTTCTAATTTATATTACTTTAACACTTGTCTTATAAACATCAATAACGACGGACAATTTTTAAAACGCGCATCCGAATTGGATTTTTTCGTAGAAAAATAGGCAAATGTTGAGACATTTTTAATTAACGATATAATTTATAATATTTGATATAAGATATTTACGATAATATATGACGTAAAAATACCGTTTGTTCGATCATGACATTTGGACTTGTAGCTTATCGGCTTCTCGACCGCGAAAGGTGAGAAACATAACAGAAAGAGAATGAGAGAGAGAGAGAGAGAGAGAGAGAAGGGGGAGATAGGTAGATAGATAGGTAACATGACCACACGCAAGGTTCCGCGAGATACGGAGGGTCGTTTGGTCGTTTCATTCGAGCGTTGGCTGCGGTTTAGGAGGTCGTGAGAAGGGAAACAGGGTCGTCTTTAAATGGCTATGCCGTAGAATCCCTTTAAAAGGGTCCTCCCGCTAACACTCCATACTCTCCCTTTCGACGACACCATTGGACACACTTAATATCAATAAACCGATTCGTCATTCTACTCGAAAATGGACGGTAACTTTGTGAAAAGTAATTAATTAGTTTCACATTTGTTATATTTTATCAATGACAAATTCGAAATGATTTGTATCTAGGTTTTCACACCGAGCCAGGTTTTTCCCTTTTCAAGACCCGTGAAATTCTACACCTTATGCTCTCGAATAAGATTTGATTTTTTTTTATTTAAATATCCGCAAGATTTTGATTACATTTGTTTGAAGGATTTACGTTTGTTCGATGACAAATACTACACAAAAAAAAAACAAAAAGAAAATTATTCTCTATAATCTATTAGAGAAATATTTCTTTCTCAATTTTTCTCTTCGCGCAGACATTTGATACAGATCTTATTCATTTTTCTCTATGTTTTTATACTAATATTTATTTACAAAATAGGTTGATTACGGTATTTAAAATAAAAGAGTTCTTTTTACATTATTTTAATATTTACTTAAACGAAAAATCATTATTAACCACTTTTTTATTTCTTTCTTCCGCTTAAAATAACACAATAATTTTTTCATATATGTTAATAAATTCAGAACAAATTTTCATAGCCAAGAAAAGAAAAACAAAGAAAAAAGAAAACAAGATGACGCGAGAAAATAAAACCTGTTTTACATTCTTTTAATATTTACATTCCGGAGAAGAAAAAAAAAGAAATAGGGAGACAAAAAGGAAAAAGAAAAAACTGACATTTCTATTTTAAAAAATAATGTTTCGCTATGCATACGCCTCGTACATCGCGGATACTAATTTTTTTTCATATATGTTAACAAATGCAGAACAAATTTTGTCCCCAAGTATCTTTAAAAATAAAAAAATCAAAACGAGAAAATAGAAACGGAGGTGGGAGAGGAACCCCCCCCCCCCCTAAAAAGTATTCAATTAGAAAAGGCGGTTTCCGACAGGTTCTGTATGCACGTATCGAAATTGTTTAAAGGAAAAAAAAGATATCATTTAGTTTGTGTAACTTAATTCTAAAAATAATAATATTATACGTATGTAATGAAAATTAAATAGAAACGGCTGGAACAGGACAGTTTCGCGATCATTAGAAACATCCAGTATGATATTACAAATAAAATAATAACGAAATAAGATATTTTTTTGGAAGAAGGATATATGTAAGAATGAATTCGTTAAAGAGATTCTCGTTCATCGTACTCGTTGGTTGTCGTCGTACTCGTTGGTTGTCGTCGTACTCGTTCGTTCGGCGGGGTTGGCTCGTTTATCTCTATAGAAGGCCGAGTGATGCCCAAGGTCACAGGCCCGCCACCCTCGTCTGTGTTGTGTCTAGACCGACTCACCCTGCTGCCACCCTGCTGCCACCCGGTGGAGGAGGTGGAGGTGTCCCCTACTCCGACGTATCGCGCTTCACCGCCTCCCACCCCTTTCCACCACCAACTCGTCGTCCTCGTTCGTGTCTCTAACTCGCGTCAATTATTCCTCCTCGAGTTCTTTCCCCCCGTCCCCACCCCCACGTTCCTTTCTCTTCTTCATCATTCTCCATCTCTTTTTCTCTCTATTTCGAGACAGTGAACATTTCGCACGTTTACGGGGTGGAGGACGACACTAACACCAAACCACCAAAGACGTTTTGCCATTTACGTTTTAAACCAACATACGAAATAGTTTTAGATACAAAATTTCTTTGTTCGCGTATTATATTATGTAAACAACATTAAAGATATAAATATACATTATTTTAGTTAAATTCGTTTAAAAGAAATGCAAAAATGTTCTATTGGATATGTTACAGCAATGCAATCCTCACGACAAGGAAAGCGATTACTGGGGCGGCGGTCGAGGAACGAAACAAGGTTACGAGGTTAGTAACCAACTTGAATATATTTCAGTAGAATAGCTCGAATATATGCGAGCCTCGTGCTAATTCTACTTGGTGAAGCGCAGCACTTTTTGTTACAGGCGAAAATGAACGCGGATCATGGTCAACTACAGAAAGGTGAGTAAACTTCTATCATTTTGTCGTTTATCTTTCCTTCTTTTCTTTTTCTTTTTCCTTCCTTCAATTTCGAACAGAGATCATTCAGAATCACGTTTTAAATAGTCGAGACAACCTTTGATCGATTTCGAGATTTCTCATACCCGCTTGTAAAGCAATGTAAACACTCGATTCGAAGTCGAGTTCCTTCTCGAAACCGGTCGTGACTTTGCATCCGTGATGTAAGATCACCGATTAGGATAATGAGTTAGCAAGAGAAAGAGAGAGAATAAGTAGGAGTAAGAGTTTAAGGCCAAAGCAAAAAGTACGTGCGAACGTAAATTTATTATCGAACGATACCAAGATATCTTATCACCCCCCTTTCTTTCATTTGCAACTCGATCTTTTCGAATTTAGGCTACTCGGTAGGAATAGTAACAACCTTAAATACATTTTACACCTTTCTAACACCTACTCTCGAGTTTTATACTTCACCTGTTGCAGTTACGTTTTCGTTTCCTTTCCTTTCCTTTCCTTTCCTTTCCTTTTCATTCCTCTTTTTCTCGCATAGTATTCGTCTCCTTTTTTAATTAAATTCTCTCGTCGTCTTTTCTATTAACTTCGAATTTTGTTGGAGAATATTTGAAAAAAAGAAAAAAAGAAAGACTTTTAGAAAATTTTTTTTCTCGACATTTACATATACTGTGATGTAAAAATAATATGACGCAATTGAAATGTGTCTTTTGTATGGATAAAGTTATGAAAGAACGTACGATGAGTTTTATCCGTTTATGCAAATACTATAGAAGTAACTCTGAAGTAATACTCTCCATATATCCATCTTATTTCGTCTAATGTAAGTTTTAGATTTCATGGTTAATATTTTTCAAGTATTTATTCGTATTAAATAAAGCAACAGTCCTACGATTTCATTGTATTTATTTAAATCGAAATAAAATTGTTCGAAAAAAAGCATAGGCTCATAATGGTGAAACTCCAAATACTTGTTGAAAATAAATATTTGCCATTTTTCGGTAAAATGATTTTTAGGACAGACTGTATTCATAATGCAACTAAAAAATTATACTTAAAATTTCACATAATAAATTTATCTAAATATTATACACACAAAAAAGAGACAAAAAATATTAATAAAAATACGATTATTATTTTTTACTATTTGCATAATAATTCTATCTATGATGCAACTAAACTATATTCAAAATTTTACGTAATAAATTTATTTAAATATTATACATTCAAAAAAAGCGAGAAAAAATATGTTTATTATTTTTTATTATTTGTATAATAATTCTATCTATGATGCAACTAAATTATACTCAAAAAATTTCACGTAAAAAATTTATTGAAAAATATATAAAAGAAAAAAATGAAGCAAAGATAAAAAACATATAATATAATATAATAAAAACATAATTACGAATATAATTAGATTAAACATTTAAAATATACATTCTAATAGCCATATACGATTTGATCAGGAAATAATCGTAAATTGTGTAAAAAGTAGTAGGCAATGACCTAGGTCTTAGGCCATTGGTGTTCTCGATTATTTGATCGGTCTTCTTTTTTCTTGATCGTTCGCGTTCGTCCTCGTTCTCTTCGAAGGGATTGAGTAATCGATGTCTTTGCTCGTAAAAGGTGAAGGCACGTTACCATAAACGTTTTTCACTGCCAATGGCACGCGTGTTCCCTCTACTCGCATAGGTCGGGTTCTCGTTTACGGCACCTGAGCGGCACGCTCGATAAAGGAAAAAAAAGAAAAAGAAAAAGAAAAAATAAAGAAAAAAGGAAAAGGAAAAAAACAAAACAAAAAAGAAATAAAATAAGAAAGAAACATTCAGGATAGTGTACCAAGAGTAGAGTGAGAACCGAACAAATATTTGCATACGCATTATCGCGACGATGCAAACTAGCTGGACCTTCCTACGTCCTCGTCGAACACCCTCCCCCTTCGCCCCTCCATCTCCTCACTCTTTTCTTCCTTTTTTGTATTTTTTATTTTATTTTTGATACATTAATACGAGATACACATCGTTTATACGAAGGAGAGAAAGAGAGAGAGAGAGAGAGTTGCTAAACGCACCTAGTCAGATACGTTTCTTATTATGTGTTGCATACAAATGATATGCATATCTATAGCAATCAATATGCAATTTATTTTATTCGTGTTAGAAATATGTTTTTTCTTGTTTTTAAATCGAATAGATATACCATATATGTTATGTATGGAATAATTCATAATATTGATTATTAAGTAATTATTACTTGGAATTAGGTTTAATATCACAAGTTTCTAATTATTAATTATCTATAGAACGAATGATAATTAAAATCCGTACAGGGTTACGCTTATTAAATTTTTCCTTGAAAATTAATACGTGAAGAAAAATATAAAAAGTTTAGATATATGTGTAAATACGTTGGTATACTTTAATTACATATTTAACGAGTTTAATTTAAAAGGATTATTTGGAAAATGTGAATTAAACAAATAGGAAAATAATCTATTGAAAAAATTCGTACCTTAAAATCGTATATGTTGGTCAAACAACAGGAATACCTTGTGTTTTTTTCATGTCTAACAGTTGGTCATCCTTTGTTGTCCCTGTTAAAATATTTTTTAATATCAGAATCAGTTTAATACTCATTAAATTAAAAATAATTACAATGTAAATTTGTTTAAAAACGACGTATCTATTAATATACATCGAATATTAAAACAATATCGATCCAATATTTTATTAGATAAAAATAACAAAAAGTTCAAATCATCATTGGATAGGAACGTTAAAATAATCCAAGAATATTAGCAGAGTTCATTAGAATGTTCGATTATCTATCTTAAGTAATTGATATTTAAATCCAATTATATTTAAATACTTTTTAGTTTCAGAATCAGTTTAATATCCATTAAATTAAAAATTATAATACAAAGTAAATTTGTTTAAAAATGACATATCTATTAATGTACATCTAATATTAAATAATATCAGATCTAATGTTTTATCGGATAAAAATAAGAAACTCGAAATCATCGTTGAATAGGAACATTGAAATAATCTAAAAATGTTAGTAGAGTTTTTTAGAATATTCGATATATTATAATTAATTATTAAATTATCGATAAAAACGTTTATTGTAATCGAAAAGCACGGAACATACGTTTGGTTTACCTTCCTGTTCGAAATACACGGTTAGACTGGCACGTTGTCCCCTATGAAAGTTACTTTCACTAGACGTTGTTTATATGACTTTCCGTATAAGGAAATTCTATTTATTTCGAATATTTTTAATGTTATACATATATAACCTTCGGAAAACAACTATGAATAAAAGTACTTTCACAGAGGACAATGAACCAGTCTAACGACGGATTTCGAAGAGGATGGTGCTCCGTACTTATACTTGGTGCTTTTCGATTATAATATACATTTTTTCGATTAATTAACAATTAATTAAGGTAAATCGAATACAGTACAGTACTCTATTAATATTTTGCGATTGTTTTAACGTTCCTTTTAATTGATGACATTATTTTCATCTAATACAATATCAAATTGAAATTGTTTAATATTCGAAATAGGTCATTTACTTTGTATTATTTTTACTTCAATGAGTATTTAACTGATTCTGATACTAAAAAATATTTTAACAGGGACAACAAAGGATGACCAACTGTTAGACATGAAAAAAACACAAGGTATTCCTGTTGTTTGACCAACATATACGATTTTAAGGTACGAATTTTTTCAATACATTATTTTCCTATATGTTTAATTAACTCGTTCTAAATAATCCTTTCAAATTGAACTCGTTAAATATGTAATTAATGTATATTAACGTATTTATTTCTAATCTTTTCGTCATTACACCTCACACGCATTGTATCAATTATTTTCAAAGAAAATTTTAATAAGCGTAACCGTGCACAATTTTAACAATACACTCCACGTAGTTCCTTTTAAAGAAGATATAAATTTAAACAAAAAATAGAAACAGATTTTGTATATCCGTTTACCTTATCCACCTTTAGAAGAAACAATAAATTATTTCTCGGGAAAAAGATAAAACACTTAATAGCCAACGGGATCGGGGGGTTGTTGTTGTTGTTGTATCACCCCAAACATTAAAAGAAAACAATTTGCAATAAAAATTTTAACTAACTATATAATGTAAGAGACGGGGGGGGGAAGAGATCTTAAGTAATACGATTGGAAGTAATTTTTGTCTGTATTTTTTTTTTTGTTTTTTTATTTAAAAAAGAAAAAGGGTCGCGCGCGAACGATCATTATACCATCGCGTGTTGTTGAATTTCTCTTTAACCGAGAAGGGACTGCGACGCGCCTACGTTTCGCACTTTGGGCCAACCAAGGCCCACCGTCGATGATAGAGAGAAAGAGAAAGAGAGAGAGAGAGGATCCTCAAAGAATCACCCTCCGGCGTGTTCGTTCTTCACCGACACGTTGAAATTGCGCAACGGGTCTCTCATCAGGCCTCTCTCTCGACCGGACTATTCGTTAATGTACGGATCGCATGACTCGAAAATTTTTGGCCAACGAACGAGATGATCCAACGTTTCCACTTAGAAGGCCCCCCCGAAGGCTATTCCTTTGCGTCTTTGTCTCATTATCGTATTCGCTCGTTAAATAATACTCTTTATATATATGTATATAGATAGAGAGATATAATATATTTTCTCGAAAGATTTGATCGGTTCATTTGACGCACAATTTTCATTACGAGTCGTACAAATCTTACGATATTTTTATTATTTCTCAACTGTCCATAATTTTGACAATGAAAGATGGAAAGATAAAAAGACAAATGTGTAAACGTGTACGTGTGTGTGTAGATACTTAACCAAAGATTATTAAAGTCACTTAATCATTAGATCTTGTATGATAAAGAAAGAAAGAAATAGAGGTAGTAGGTAGTAGGTAGAAAGAATCTACCCGACGCGCATTTCGAGTCAAAAGACACCGCTCGTAGATTCTACGATGATGGCAGCACATTAAACTCATGCACCTGTTGTACTCGAGTAACACCAGGAACGCTCGACGGCCCGTATGAACGAGCTGCAACGAGATGAGACGGTCTTTATCGAACGTTTGCGTATTTTCTACACGTATATGTATATGTATATGTATATGCTCACACGTAATATGGTACACGGTGTGTTAGAGAAACGCGTGAATGAAAAAGAGACACGGAATTCGCGAATAAGTGAGAAAGAGAGAAGGGGAGAGAGAGAGATAAAGAGCAACTGTTTTCGAGGCAGAGTTTACTCCCGTCTGATAGCTGTATTTCACATTTTTTTGCGACATACACGGCAAAACTTTATAGCCAATTAAAACGATCTGCAGTGCCTCCGGACATAACGTACACAAAAGTACCGAGTCTTTAACCAGATAATATGCTTCTACTCTCCTCTATCCATCTCTATCTTTCTCTGTGTTCTCTAAAAATATTTTTTTATATTCGATTGAATAATAATACTTTCGTATTTAATTTTGTCTTCTTTTGTTTCCAATATTTCCTCGCGAATATCTAACGAAATCTTAGAAATTACTCCTTTCGTTTTACATTTTTTTTTTTTTTTTTAGTTTTCTATTATAATATCATTCACAAATGAAATCGTTTATTCTTTTGATTGTTTTTTGGGTGATTCTAATCGAGATAAAAAAATAACGAGTGTACGTATCGTTTTTCTTTTTTTTTATGTTCGTCAATGAAAGAAATGTCTGCCGTTCGTCTGAGACCAGGTACTTCAGGTGTTTTTACGATTTTTTTCTCTACCTCGCCTTGATGTTTGTTCACTCTCTCTCTCTCTCTCTTCTCGATTCGATAGCTTTTCCAGAGATTTTACCATCGGTAAAAACCCACACTCATAGATTTTACGACATCGTTCGTGGATTTTATACAACGTTACTCGCGTGTTGCTACCTTACTCGAAACGCTACCGATGAACCGGCACTCAATTTACACGACGTAACTCTTGTAAAAATCCTAACGGGAAAGATCTTTTGTATCGATCAAGAGAAAAAAGAAAAAAAATGACTACGAACGAAAATGAATAGAATAAGGATACTCTGCATCTTCAAATTACGATCGTCTTCCCTCCCTTTCTCGTCTTCGTCGTAAAAATAATCTTCATTTTTCTCCGTTCCCTTTTTTATTTGTACTTTATTCATTGTTTGTGCCCGTTTTTTTTTCCTTCTACCAACGTAAACAAAAAAATACAGCGGGAATTGGAAAACAGAGAACGCGTTTATTTTTTTATGTTTGTTTTTTTTGATTTCTTTTCTTCCTTTTTCATATCAAAATACATATTAATAGATCGATTATTTAAAAAAAAAAAAATTACAAAAACAAAAAAAAAGTAATCTCGTTTCCTAGATCTCGATTACTAATTAATTGTCAACTGACTATGCATTTCTCAATGACGAAGTAATTTACTCGGATACTTGTATCAACTCGTCGTTTTATACTTATTTCCCTAGATTATATTTCCTTTGCACTTCGCCTCACCTCAATCCACCCCACCTCACCCCATTCCCCTCTTCGTTTTCTTTACACGTGAATACGCATATACACGTTCGTTCGTCGTGTGTTAAATGCAAAATAGGAAGATTTCAAGAATATTAATACTCCTCGTCGTGTCCAATCGTTGCGATATTTTTGAAAATCTTTTATACTGGCTGATAGAAGATCTTTTACGTTGAATGTGAGAGAGAAAGAGATAAAGATAGAAAGATAGAAGCAACGAGACGACCTTGCCATTCTGAACGATGCTTTTGATTTCATTTTTTGAACGTCAGTCTGTCTCGAAAATTCTTTTTACAAAGAACTGACAATAGTCCGAGGAAAAAACGCGCTAATGTCATCGACAGAAACGTCCGAAAGATTTCTCTATCTCTCTCTCTCTCTCTTATAAGATGGAAGAATTAGAAGGAGAGAAATTTCGAATTAAAATACGACAGAAAACGAACGGTTCAAAGGGTGGGGGGGGGGAAACGTTTTATACGTAAAAGTCGATTAATTATTATCGAGACAAAAAACCTTGGCAGACGTCTTTTTCGTAGATTTTCGTTCCAACGTTTTCCGATTAATCGTTTCGACTTATCTATCATCCTCTAAAAGATTATTTATGAAATATTATTTTAAACAAATCAAGAGAGAAGAAAAGGAAAATTGATTTGAAATCCAATCAGACGTATTCTTCTTCTTCTTCTTATACTTTTAATCTCCTTCGTCATTATTTAAATTATTATTAAATATATCGCGAACACGTATATTTTTATCAATAACGTTAAGAGAAATATTAGATATCATTTTTTAGTAATAGAAGATCGAGAATCATCTCGATCGTTAAATCTAATCGCTATGGAAATTTGCCATGCGTCCATAATCGCACTTTACAAGTAGTCTTTTATCTTTTTCAACGTGTAATAAGATGACGTTGCATCGTTCGTTATTAAACAGGTCGTGAACTCCTGCTAACTAACGATAAGTCTTTAGAAGATAATAATCAACGATGGTATAATCAGTTCTATCCTTTTTTTCTATTTTTTCTTCATTCTTTTTTTAAGTTTATTTTCTTTCGCGTTAAACGCGTTTCGCGCGTGTACAGGGTGGCCCCAATGGTAGTCGCGTTAAAAACAACAAAATTAGAAATTTATTTCTGAGCCAGGTATTTGAAATAGTGAGATCGTGGAACCTACGATTATTATTTTATTTTTTAACATTATGGAGATTAGTATCTCCCTAATGAAAAATGAAAGATTCTAATTGAATAACGATTTTTTTTGTTTGATAAAGCGAATTTTAAGACACCCTGTATTACCGACGTCTCTCTCCCTTTCCCTCTCTTTCTCTTTCTTTTATTTCTTTATTAGCTCGTCCTGAGATATCAATAATTAAGTAATTAATAGTAATTGTTCGTAAAGAGCAAAAAGAAAAAAAAATATGAAGAATTATTTAAATGGTAACTTTCGCGGCTAAATTTCTGTAAGATATATCATTAGAAATCATCGGAACGATCGGAAATTCCAGAGAGGCCGTAGCCGAGCCATATTATAAAGCAATTTACAAGATTCTTCTCTGTCTTTCTTATTTTCTTAATTTTTTACTTCCCCCCGACCGCCCTCTTTTTTCCTCTTCTCTCTTTTTCTATGTTTACTTCTCAAGAGCAGCTCGAGTATTCTCGTAACCGCAACGTTCATTTTCCATTCATCCGGTGTTCTACTTTATATATCAGCATTATACATTATTTTTTTTCTTTCCTTTTTCTTTTTATTTTTCCATCCACGCCCAAGATCAGTCCCTGTTCTTACTCTCTTTCGATAACGCGAGTTGCGTTCCCTCTCTCTTATGGTTATTCTTTCTCTGTCTCGTGCATTGAAACGGAATCGTTTCTAGAGTCCGATGGATCGTTCGATCGATCGATCGATCGATCGTTGTCCGCACAGCCACTGACATTTCCACCGAGTTATTTGCATAATTTACTATGAAAAACGTTGGCTGCTACGAAAGTCTTACGTGTGCACGAATATATTTGAACATTTGTAAGCTTGTGGTACTGGTATTGGTATTGATGGTATTGTGTATTCTTAGTTACTTATATATATATACATACGTTCAGACAGGACATCTCATTTATCTTAATGAGAGAAGTATTCTCGAATTTCCGAAAAAAAAAACAAGAATACGACCTTAAGTATTAAAAATACTTCGGATAGGTCGTGGTTGTCGAAATGATGAGAGGATGGAAAAATAACAGAGAGAGATACGTACGAAAACTAGTAAAAGAAACAAAAAGAAAAATAAAGAGAGAGAGGGAGACAAAATCGTATAGCAAACGTATAACAGAGTGAGAAGGTGACAGAAACGAATGAGAAAGAAATAAAGAAAGAAAGATAGATAGAGAAGGAGTGATATAAAAAGAAGGAGAAAAGAGGATGGAGCAGGAAGGAGAGGGTCGAGAATCCTTGATCCTACCGAGTGTAGTCGCGCGGTTCGAAAAGATTACGTCAGGATCGATTCGCGGCGAGACCGATCGAATATTCATGAGTTTGAGACAAGTGCAGGCCACACGCGTTACCTGTGCACGGTTGTTTCCGTGGCTATTACCTTCCTTCGTCGCGTCGTAGTTGCAGACGACACATAAAATTGTATTAGTAGTGGTACTAGTAGTAGTAGTCGTTGTGCTTGGGTTAGTTATTAATCGTTGTCATCGAAGGCATGCGTACCGACGACCCTACTGACACCTGCTAAGATCAGAGTCTCTACTGGACTATGATAATTCTCATTCTAACCGACTTCTCTCTCTCCCTCTCTCTTTCGTATCTCTTTTTCCTTCTAGCTGTTGACTTCGTGGAAATATTATAAATATGATATTGAGAAAAGTGATCTGCAGATTTGAATTTAATTGCTCGTTTATTATTCCCGAGATAGATAGATGGATAGATAGATCTTCCATCGTTATTTGTTATATCTCGTTATATAGAACTTATATACCGACTTCGGAATATTATTTTATATTTTATTTTTTCTTTTTATTTTTCTTTTTTGTTTCTGTTTCAATTTTTACGCTTACACGCGCGCGTGCACACTCGAATTCGTCGAGACAATTTTTGCTTCCGTTTCCATTTTTGGTTTTATTTTCACGCGAACATATTTTTTTTCTTTATATAAATATGACATTCGAGAAAAAAAGGAAAAAACCTATGATTTTTATTTTTATTCGTTCGAATATTAATTTTTCTAATTAATATTGCGTATTTGCTATGGAGATTTTTGTATTGTTGTCGCGTTAGTATTGTTTCGTCGAATGTATTAATATTATTATTGTCATTTCAAAATAATCTTCTCTCGAAGTATGACATAATCGTAATCGATTATTAACATTTCGAAGAGATTTGTAAGAATAATCCTTGTAGAGAATTTTTTACTTTTTTTTTTCCTATTAGTTGTAACAACGAAAATATACGCTCGTCACGACTCATTGTCATGCAGAAAATGATATTGGGTGGCCCAAAAGTTTCTAGATCTCGCTTAAAAATAAAATAATTTTTGCGTGTATACGAAATTCGCATTGATTTTCTTTTTTTCTTTTTTAAATATATATACACTTCTTGGAAATAATATTGCATTCGTTTTGTGAATCACTGATCATTTCAAAAGATCACCATTTTTCTCAAATATTTTCCATCATCTTTCGTAATGGTCTAAGAATTTTTGGGCCACTCTGTACATATGTATATATATATACGTATATATATATATATATATATATATATATATATATATGCGTTAAAATGGAAACAATTGTCACGCTCCCACGATTATTAGCCGCGTTTCCCATGGANATATATATATATATATATATATATATGCGTTAAAATGGAAACAATTGTCACGCTCCCACGATTATTAGCCGCGTTTCCCATGGAACATGCGTAAAAAGAGGACCAAGCTCGATTTTGACGATTTTATCTCCTCGGTTAACGCATCTACAACGATTTATTTGTTTTTATTTTGTTTTTTATTTTTTTACCATCGATCTTTTCTTTATTTCAAATAATACAAATTATCATCGACGAAATTTTCATTTTTTATTTGGTAATTTTTAAATAGATACAAAAAAAAAAGAATAAGTATAATATCTGTCTTACGGGTGTATATATATTATTGCATAAAATTGACCAACGTATTTATTACGATCGGATTTATTCCCATGATCGATCATTTCGTTATTGCAAAATGTGTGAAACGATCGTCGACAAAAATTTTCTTTCCTTTTCCTTATTTGCTAATTTTAAATAAGTAAAAAAATACTATATAGATATATATTTCTTACAGACATGCTATTGCATAAAATTAATGAACATATGTATTTATCACGACTTTATTTATTTTCGCGATCGATCTTTTTTTTTCATTGGGAACAAAAAATTTTGTAAATCTTAATTATCCATCGACATAACTTATATGTTTTTAGTTATTCATTTTAGATTTAGATAAAGATCATGATTTTTTTTTACGTACACGATTGCACGTATCCTTCTATGTGTGTATGTGGCACATCTTTCTTTCACATATCCTACGACCAATTAACTTTTCCCATTGTCTTTGCTCGAAACCAATGGTCGTACTTCCGAACCATTTACTTGAATATCTCTGTTCCGGTTTTTACGTACGGATAATTCTTTGATATGACACTATTTATTTCATGCATTTATAAGACTTTCCGAGATTTTTCAATTCTTCTACGGTAGTTATAAAACTAAAAATAAACGATTACGAATAATTCTTTTTTTTCTTGTTTTATTTTTCTTATCTTGCGGTTTCAAAAAAAAAAAGAAAAAACAAGAATCGGTGTTGCGATAATAGAAAACGAAACAAACAAAAAATGTTTGTTACGTCCGATAATATTAATGGAAGAAAACGTGATAAAAAAAACGATTTCTGCTATATTTTTATTGAGAACGACTATCATCGAGTAAAAAACACCGATTTTTCATTAAAATATTTTAATATACATGGATATTTCCTTTCTTTTTTTGAGACAAATTGTAACATTATTTTGTTTCTCGTTGTTTCGTCGAGACAATACGACAAGGGAGGTGGGGGGAGGAAAAAGGTGGAATTGAAATGAAACGCGTACGTGGTAGTAGATTCGTACATCGTGACGTCATGGGTCATTAATGATTTTTATCATAATCATAATCATCATCGTCATCATAATCATCGTTGTCGTCGTCGTACAGTTTCGCGTGACGTAGGAGAATAGATGCGAGAAAGATAGAAGAAAGATAGAAGAAAGATCGTCGTGGATGCGAATTCTCGTTGAATGTTGCATTTCGAGAAACGCTGAAGCAACAACGTGAAAAGTATATCTGCGTGCAGATTAAAAGTACTCGCTGTAAATGATTCTTGTAGTTAACAAGTTACGAATCGTTGTAACTTGTCGGTGTAAATGATATTTCAAAAATACGCATCTTTTTTTCGATTCAACACGAAGCAACAACAACGACAATCGTAACATCCTACTAACATTTGTATTATTGTATTGATTTTTATTTTTCATTTACTCGATGTAAAACACCATCAAATCAAGGGGAAAAAAAAGGAAACGATGAACCAAAACGTAAAATTTGCTGGATGATCAAACGTCTAAATATATATATATATAGAGAGAGAGAGAGAGAGAAAGAGAGAGAAAGAGGATGATTGATTATTTAAAAAAAATAAGAAAGGGAAAGAAAAAGAGAAGAAACAATAATAGTAATAATTTTCTTCTTCTTGTTGTTTTATTTCTTTTTCTTATCGTCGCCATTAAATGTCGCCATCGTCTTCTTCGCGTGTCCCTTCCTCTCCGTCTCCCCCTGCTGCCCATCTTATGCATAAGATCTTATATGTAAATGTTAATTATCGGGTTCAAGCTCGCTGGAAAGATCAATTAGTTATGCCACGAGGAGAACGTTGTTACGTATACGCGCGTGTCTTATACTTAACGTTGACTACTGTACGCATTACGTTGCATGATAAATTATTACGTACTTATTTGAACGCATATTATCGCACGTGTAAACCAAATACATTATTTTCTTTTCTTTTTTTTTCCTTTTATTTTTCTTTTTTAACTCGCTTAGAGATAAAATGTTGCAAAGTAGAAACCCGATTGATGAGTGATTTGAAAATGTTAGATAGATTTATTATAGAAAATAATAATAAAACGATTCGACCGACAAGATGGCGTTCGTAGAGTCGAATTACGAACGATCAATCAATTAAACGACTCGTTTAAATCGTCCATTCCAATGTGATTGTATATATATTTTCAAGTTTAGACATTTTTGTATCTTCCTGATTTTAATAATTCGCAATAACGCAATTAGAAATGAAAAAAGAAAAAAAATCCCCGATCAATTAGTTCTCGATGATGATGATGATGATGATGATGATGATGAGGAAAGATCTCGAATCTTATCCTATTCAGCATACATAATCGTATAACTATAATATATATCGCATAACGAGTAATATTATTAAAAAGGAAAAAAAAAAGAAATACGGAACGACATATATTAAAGCGCATATATTATATTTGGAAAAGAAGAAAAAAAGTATCGGATCGCATGCGGTTTGTAAAAATAAGATTTAGAACGTCTGAAGAAAAGGTTATCGAGAGAAAATAAAAAGAAAAGGTACCCCATCGGATTCGCGAAAGCTTATTTATTTACGAAAACAAAAGTAATAGAACAATAAAAAAAAAAAAGATAAAAAGAACGAAGAAAAAAAAGATGTAATAAAAAATAGAATATGGAGGGAGAGTAGAGTTAGAGTAAGCTTGGTAACGGCAACAAGGAAAACTGAGGGGAGGAGGAGGAGGAGGAGGAGCAAGAAGACTGGTAACAACAGGAAATCATAATCGGAACGAAGAAGTAGTTAATATGTTACACCACGTAAGCGTACGCATAGCAAGTATGAGTAACACCTGTATTGGCACACGCATACACGCGCAAAATGAGCACGGTTCACACGATGATCGATATTGAGAGTTCCAGATTAATAACGAACACTCGTAATAGAGGATCGTTCGTTCGTCCTTGCAATCTGTAGAAGATCCTTGCCCCTTTGCACGATGTACTCTTGCGTCAGCTTCCACCACCACCACCACCACCATCTCCTCCTCCTTTTCTTCTTCCTTTCCCTCGTCCTCACGATTCCACCATTCTTCTTAAGCATACCTTCTCTCTATCCTTATTCTCATTCCTCTTTCACCACGGCTAGTTATTGAGTACGCGTGTTCTCCACCAAGTAGAATACGTAATACCGTTTACTTATCTGGTTAATTATCATCTATCGTCGTTAACCGTTTCCCCCCTCCTTTCATGATAAATCCTAACAACCAATACGATTGCAACCAACAGTTCGTATTGTCGTTACTAATTTCATCTTCGTTCGTTTATTTCTCTTGTTCTACAAAAAATGTCTCCTGCCTTTTTTATTTTCGTCCTTCTTTTTTCTTTAGATTTATTTATATATATATTTTTTTTTCTTTCTTTGGTTCTGAACGATTAAAACAAAAAAGATATTTGCCTCGATCAAATTTCTGAGATTGATGATCCGAAGGATTTGACACGGGCGTAGGTTTTATATTTAAATTCAATCGGATTTGATTTATTTCGTTTATCTTACTTTTGTTGTTTATCTTTTTTAGGGGAAGATCAGTATCGTGGTGCCGGTGGATCTAGCAGCGGCAGTCCTCCGGCAAGTCTACTGGTGGTTCCTCAGCCTCTAACTGTGAAACCCTCTCATCCGTCTCATCTCAACCCTCATCTCGGTGGACCACACTCGCATCCGCCGAGAAAATACCAATGCAAGATGTGTCCTCAGGTGAGAATTATTATTATTATTATTTCTTATCAACGTGTATTGTATATACATATTTGTTATTTTATTTCTTTCTTTTTAATATAGAAACTTTCGTTTAGTTTTCGTCTGTTTTTTTTTCTCTCTTTCTATTTTAATCGATATTATGTATCTTCGGTGTTTAGAATTAAATAATTAGGTATGGTTATAAACGAAACGAGAAAGGATTCGAAATTATTACGCTTTCTTAATACTTGAATGATTTCGCGTGGTAAGATGAAACAAGTTTAGATGAAAAAAAAAATGTAAAGTCAATGTATAACCTGGATTCGTTAAACTCTCTCTTTCAGTTTCTCGCCATAGTCTTATCAAATTTATGGCGTCTTAAACTTAACAATAGTTTATTTCACAGTAAATTAATTTTCATAATCATTAGAAATTTATCTATTATATTTAACTGCAAATCGTTAAGATACCAACCAGATTTAAAAACAAATGATTCCTGTATTGTCAGTTGGTATGCGTATAAAATGATTAAAATGTGCGAACAAATTTTTAAACACTATTTTTATATCCCGATTTTACGTATATCTGTTTAAACTGAAAGAATACATTTTTCTAAGATCCAAGATGAGCTGAAATAAAACGATGTCATCGAATTAATTTAAACAATTATCGTAGAAAAACAATTAAAATAATGAAACTCATGTTAAGAAATAATTGGAAGTATAAGAAAATATGAACAAAAATATCTCTATAGAATAACTCGACAGAAATAATGTTGACAATATTTAAACAGATGAAAAGTTTAGATAAAAATGAATAGACTCGACAGGAAGAACTAGATTCGCACAATTTGGTTTCACTCTCTCTCCCTCTCTCTCTTTCTCTCTCTTACTTACTCTCCCTCTTTCAGTCTCAGGATCGTCTCATCTCGTTTAAACAAGTCTTAAACTCGACGATGGTTCATTTTACAGTAAGTTAACTCTTTACGGTGTTTCCCTTTCCCTTTTCTTTCTTTCCTCGGACCCTCGACATCTACTCGACCGTTCAAAAGTGTGCGAGGGAGAGAAGAAAAAGGATAGAACAAGGAAGGAGGGGGCAAACGATGGTCGGTACGTTTACCACAGGTACATTTCGCGCAGCTAGCAACGATTCGACAAAGCCACGAGGGTTGTGTTCACCTCTCGCCACTGTTGTAAAACACCGACTATTCAACGACCGACCACCACTTTTCTCTGTTCCTGACGTAATAGACTGCACAACGAAATCTTCTCGAGAAAGGGATACCAAGAAAGAAAGAGAGAGAAAGAAACCCAACGATGTTTTGGAAACAGTTTCTTAAACAGATCTAATTTAATGTAGGATATCTTCGTATATACTTCTCGTTGTTTTTCATTTTTCAAATATAATATTTATGATATAGGTATAACACGTTCAATATTTGTTTTATTTCAAATATATTTTTAACGCAAAAGAAAATCTAGCTTTAACACGTGATTTTAAGAATTCAAACTTACAGGGATAAAAGATTTAGAAGATGAGAGTGTACAAAAAAGTAGAAAGGATTAGGGACAAGATGTTCTTGAAAATCTTTTGACAATAATTATTTGAAATACATTTTTTTCGTCGTTCAATGAACAGATCTAGAATAGTATTGTTTGTATGTATATATATATAGCTCTTATATGACTTGAAAACTATTCAATTCGATCTTAAATACTTTTTATAGACATATAACAATGCTTAGCATTCGAAAAAAAAAGGGTCAATTTTTTACCGTCGTCGTTTAGTGATTTTCCCATAAAGGTCTAGAAGAACAGAAAGAGGTCCGTCGAACTCTCTCGGACTCGAGTCAAGAATTAAATCCACTCACGAAAATTTTGTTCGACAATTTCCGATAGTTTTGTACCGGCTTTGTTGAAGAACATACTTTCGAAAGTTTTCTTTTATTTTTTTTTATTTTACAATTTTGTTTTACAATGTAACGGTATACAAAAAAGAAAAAGAGGACAGTTATAAAAAATATACCCGAAATAGGCGTGTTAAGTTCCAATTATTTACCAAACAAATGAGTACATAAAAAACAACTATTGTGAAAAACGAAATGGTAAAATCATCGAACGCGTGGGTTCCTGAGATAGTCGTAAAACTTGAACTAGGTTTTCCGAAATTTTCAAAAGAATCCCAACGTCGGGTCTCGAGATATATTTTACGGAACCCCGTTGACGTTAGAAAAAAAAACAATTCTTGACCTGATCCTTTTAAGCAAATAATGTAACGCCGTCGTTTTGGTTCCAATATTGATTTCAATTTTATTTCCTTCGATGTTTTTTTTCTCCCTACGCTAAATTAAATTAAAAGAATCCCTCAAATAATGATATTATATTCTTTATGCAAATGAAAAACTTTCCAATGCGATTACACGTACGTATATGAATATAAAAAAAATCGGATGAGTGATTTCTCAAGACGGGCGTGCGTGTGTGTGTGCGCGCGCGTTGTTTTACGAGCCGTTTAGAGACAATCGTTAAAACTTTACAGCTTTCCGCGCTTTCCATGTTAATTATTATTATTACCGAGAAACGGAAGAAAGAAAGAAAGAAAGAGAGTAAGAGAGAGAGAGAGAGGGAGAGAGAGAAAAAGATTGAAAAACGTCGTCATCCTCGTTTACTATATCTAACCGAAGCTTACGCACATAACATTCCAGAGTGCAGATCGTTAAATCGTAACGATCGATTGGCGAATGATCATAGAAATTGGTTCTAGGATTATCCGCGATCTATAACCAGTAATCAAAATTTATTAAGATAAAATGTCATATCGCTATCCCCGGTTGATACGATTAGTATCATAATATTCGAATCGATTTTTCAGTGATACGAATCGATCATATTATCGTCATCGATCATTGTCTACTTTCAATAAATATAAGATCTACAAAAAATATTCATGACCATGTACCAGAATAAAATTCTCTATCATTTTTAATCGAATTCTCATCGATCTATTATTTGTCTGTTGAATTCCTAATTATTAGAAATTATACAGGATGTCTGAAAAAGTCACACTTTATCGAATAAGAAATAATTAGAAAAAGGTTTTCTTACTCGGGATTTGAAATAACGTCATCCTGGGTCTATAATTTCTTTATCATAACGCGAACTGTTGTACAAATTCGTGTCTTGTAAATATTTATATGTATTTGCAAAAATATTCTAATCAAATATATTATTAATTATTTCTTTTGTTTTAATCTCTCGATAAAGTAACTTTTGGAACATCCTCTATACGCGTATACACATATAGACAATATTTATTAGTATCTCATAAGATTGAAATAGAGAAGTAAAAGGATTACGAGTGAAATCCAAGAGGCAAAGATCGTTTGAAGTTATTAGTTAGAAACCACCGGGAAGTGAGAAAGAAAGATAGATAGATTTAAGTAAAAGGTGGGGTAAGTGAATGTGTGAGAAAGAAAGATAGATAGATTTAAGTAAAAGGTGGGGTAAGTGAATGTGTGAGAGAGGGAGAGAGAGAGAGAGAGAGAGATAAGGGCCGATCAAAACTGATCCTGATTGGTCGCTAACGAAGGGGAATCTGCTTTAACGAAGCCATTTCGGTATTTTCAAAGATTCGGATTCGTTTTTTTTGGTAATCACGCGATTCATTAGCGAAGAACGCGGCTTAAGACGTCGTTTACTTTGTGTGTAAGAAAGCAAAGAAGGAAAGCGAACTCGATCAATTTGCGATCATCCTTTCTGTTTTTTTCTTTTTTCTTTATTTACCATAAGAACATTACTTTGTTATATCATTTCGATTTAATTATTAATATGCAAATGACGTGACGATTAAAAGTGTAAATATATTCTTGGTATATTCATTCTGTTCATTTTATTTCAACACACGTATACACACGAATTTTATATAGAATATAAGTAGACACGTTATCGATCATATTTATTTGAGTATATGCAAATAATATGACAAATTTTAAGTATTAATATTATATATCTTATTTATATCATTTTAACTAATTTTATTTAACACGCATATAACATATAAACATGCATAAATACGCATATGTAAAGTTTTTCCGTCATTTTTTTTTTTATTATTTTATAACTTCGTCCTTCGATTTTGAAATATTATTTATAAATGTCGCGACGATCTTAAATATTAATATAATACATGTGTATATTCAATTTATATAATGTTTCAGTTGGCTTAATTCGACACGCATAGAATCTATCTATATATGTTAACATAATAAGAACAAATTTAGCGTTTTCCATGATTGTTCAATTATGTTCACTACATTTATAAATAACGCGACAATTTTATATAGCGTATGTAAATATATTCCGACTGTATCAGTTTAGCTAATAATCTATTCGAATGCATATGTATAATCACACACACACAACACATGTGTACAGACAAATGGACATGCACACGTAAGATGAAAATTTGCGTCAAGTTCCTGGTAGAACGGAAGCACGCTGACAAGGTACGATCGGTGAAACGAATGGTGCCGGCCTTCGCAACGAAGGATACACGTCCTTGGAATCGTTCGATGGAAAGCGGTGTTCGAGCGTCGAAATCATTCGACGGAAACATTCATTTCTTCCTTATCGAGTTTGCCATATAATCTTTTTCCCTCTCTCTCTCTCTTTCTGTTCTTAATAGTCTTTCTACCGCCATTAAGAATCTCACCTTTTTGATTAATCGCAAGGTAAGATTGATATTCGGACTTACTACTCTACGTGGTCCTCTTCCGCGAGAGTTTGAATTATTAAATTCGACTTATAAGGACGTTCGACCTCTGTTCTAACTAAGCGTTCACATAATTACTTTCAATCCGCGTAATAAAGGCAGCTCGAACCATGTGAAACAGGAGAAAGAGAGACAGACAGTAGGAGATGTATTATATATATGTATATGTATATATGTAGTCAAACGGACCGACGATATATAAGCGTCGAAATTTCCTCGCCTCCGCCTTTTAATAAAATTCTCGTAGCTGCCACGCCTTCCATCCTACCTTATTTCGTAAAGAGAAGAGCACAGCCAGAAATTATACTTAATTTCGTGCAACGGTACCGACGAGACTCGTTTCGCTAATCTCTTTGACGATTAATCGCTTTTCATTGTCATTTTGCAATGCTTTTCTTTCTATCTTTTTTCCTTTCTTTTTCTATCACAAGCTTTTCATGTCAACGAATATTCAATTCTAACTCAAAAGAGCAAACAAAGTTACAACGAATATTTTCTTTTTTCCTTCAATCCTTTGATCCGTTCATTGATGTTACTTTATGATTAATTTCTTTATGGTTTCCTTTTTTTTTCTATATAATATATTATTATTATATTTATTATTTTTACCTTCCCTTCCCCTGTCCATTGAAAATTTGTTCGAGGATTTTCTTTTGATCTGCACCCCTTCTTTTTTTTTCGACGCGTAACTATATACTATTTTATTATTAATCTCGTTCTTGTTTTTCATTATTTTATTATTTAACTTATTTTCTCGTTTTTATATTCGTTCGTTTAATTATTTCTCCTCGTTCCTCTCGTACGAGAAGAGAGAGAGAGAGAGAAGAAAAAAAAGAAAGATAAATTCCTTCTCTATCTGCTTCGAATCGAATTTAATCGAAATGTCATAAAATTTGTCAAAAAGTATTTCGTCCGTGGTAAAAAAAAAAGAGTAACTTTTTAAACTACGTTCGTAGAAAGAATGATCGACGACGACGACGACGACGTCTACGTCTACTCGAACGTGAAAGCAGGCTAAAGGATTTCGAGCGTGAGAGACAGTAATTAGACGTTGTTTTCGAAATAATCGAGGACCATCGTCAAAGAAGAATAAGAAGAAGAAAAGAAAAAAATAAACAAAACGAATGAAAAAGAATAAGAAGGAGAAGAAGTAAACCGTACGTATCGAAGCGAGTTTAATAGGACGCACCGTTAATAAGCTACGTTTCAATGAATATTTTCACTTTCTCCATAAAGAGGAAGTATAAGAAGTTAAATCAATTCAATCGGATTGCGTCCTTAGCTTTTCTTTTCTTCGTTCATTTTCTATTCCGTAGGTTCCTGACCAATAGAAACAAATTATATATCATAAGAGATATATAAATAAAACAGAAGTACCGACAAATGATTCAAAATAGATAGAATTTAGAAAAATTGTAGATCTATTCGATCGGATTAATCGTTTCCCTTTTTCGTATTCGGGACAAAAATATGATAAGAAAGATTAAAAGAAAATCTTTCGAAGTTCCCCCCCCCCCCAACAATGTCATCAATGAAAAACGAAAAGAAGGAGAAGGAGGAAAAGGATACAAGTTCGTGGCACGAAGCAGAAGAGGATGAAAAAGAAGAAGAAAAATAAGAAGGAAGGAAGGAACATCGCGAAGGGAAAAGAGAGAATTAAAGATAAAAAGTTAGAAAAAAAAAAGAAAGGAAAGAAAGAAAAAAAAAAGTAGCTGCCTCCTGAATGAAGCTATGCACCTCCGTGGCCGGAGGGTCCGGGATTCGAGTCCGGAGGCTAGTGTACCGTGACGGCGCAGCATCCTGCCTCGTCTCCCACCCCCCCTCCCCCTCAATCCCTGCCCGTTTCCAAGCCACTCCGATTCTTCGCTTCGTATCCTTCTTCTTCGTTCGTATCTTGCTTCGACCATTCACTGAATCTTCTTTCTCTCTCTCAAATAAGTTCACTCACTTACTCACACACACACTCATGCTACTTGCTCATCTCTCTTTCTTATGGGCAACTACTACGGTGGATGGTAAGTACATCTTACACCGTAAATACGTCCACAATCCAGAACGTTTCGATCGATATCCAAAGCTCATCATAGCTACTTTACTTAGGCGAACGTGTTTGATAGCGTTCGAATTCTTTTGAACCGTAAAACCGCAACGCGAACCTAGTTAAACTCGTGTCGCGGAAATCATTCGTTAAGAATAGCGATAGATAATAAAAGATTGTGAAAAAAGCGTGCAGAATAAAATAATCTCTCTCTCTCTCTCTCTCTCTCTCGATCTTTCATAATATCGTCTTCAAATATACGTCAAATATTCTCGTTTAATCGTAATTAATTTAATTACGAACGTACATGCATATATCTCAATTTATATTTTCTTCTATATTATCCTTCCTATCTCTCGCGTTAATGTCATTAATTAATTATCATTAATAGACATTGATTTCGACGAAATTCAATCTATTACCGTTTGATTATGCAACAAATCGTATTTAAATAGATATCAAATAGAAATATGTCAACAAATCTAGCTGACAATATTTCATATATTATTTTTGGTCGTCAGAATTTTCGTAAAGAATTAATACTATTTCGCAGGAAATAATTTTGAATGTTAATCTTGAAGAAGAAGAAAAAAAGAAAGAAAAAGAAAGGATAGAAGGTAGCTCTCCTTTCGTTCTATCTGATGATTTTTTTAGTAACACTAATCGAAAAGAGGAACCGCGAAGGCAAAGTGATTTCGCAAGGCCCATTCTTCATTCTCGCTGTGACCACGAAAGGTATACGGAGCACGCACACGCACACGCGCACGCACACACACGTACGGTCGTTCAACAGTGCATCATTACGAGTAGACTGTCGTGAACGCGCGAGCGCTCGTGTGCCAGTCTTGGTAAAAGGGCCTCACCTGATCACGCACCACGGTAGCGAGAGGCCCGTCATTTTTTTCCACTCGATTTTTTATCCCTCTTTCCCCCTCTATCCCCTCTTCTTCTCCTACAGATCGGCGCTTTGTAGACAGCAGCACAGCAGCAGCAACTTCTCCGCGGAAGAGAAGTTGGAGAGTAACGAAGGAAGAAGAAGAAGAAGAAGAAGAAGAAGAAGAAAAAGAAGGGCCCTTTCTCTTCTTCATCATCTTTTGCTTCTCCTTCTTTTTCAAACGTGAATCGTCCTACCGTCCCAAAAACATCGGCTTACATTAGATCTAATTTTAATCGAACCTTTATTTTTTTCTTGCAACAAAAACAAACTCTCCTACGCCATTTTGTTCGTTCCTTTTATTTTTTTTTAATTGTTCTACAACATATTGTTACGAATTAGTTATTCTCATCGGTAAGATTAATTTCTAAATTTTTCCTAAACAAAAGTATCAAACACGTAAAAAATGAAAACTACGATTGACAGCAATTTAACACGGCCCTTTAACAAGTAAAGATTAATTGAACTTAAATTTGAAGTCTTCGTCGAATATATGTACAAGAAAGAAAGTTTCAAATTGACCCTAGAAAAAGAGATACCTGTCAAAACATCCAAGATAAAAACCTTTTTAACAATCCTTTATTGTATAATAACAATCATAGGCTATAACAAAATCAGAGACAAGATTGGATCAGGGAAAATTCGTTGAAACGGCATCGAGAGGAGAGAAAGAAGAAAGAGAGAGAGAGAGAGAGAGAGAGAAATAGATTTTATCTTTTTCCGATCTTTTGCGTTATTCCTTCAGTTCAACGCGATACGTAAGAAGAAATCGAATGAAAACGAAAACTGCTGCCGGTGGTGAATGGGTCAGGTTGGGTCCGTAGTCCTTCTCTCTTTCTCTTTTTTGGTCGGATCAGGTGGGACCAAGCGGCCAGTGCAGCAGCCAGCAGCCTCCCACGCCAAACAAAAGTCCTTAAGCCTTAGACTGAACATGATACCCCATTTACTGTCTATGTACTAAATTTCTAAATCTACCTCCTCCCCTTTCCTTCCCCCGCCTCTTCTACCTTTTCGCTTTCTCATGTACATCGAATGGCACAATGCTTCTTCTCCCTCCTCTCTCTCTTTCTATATATATATATACGTACATATATGTTTTTCTCTCTCTCTCTCTGTTTCTCCTATAAGCATCCCATAGTTATGTAACCGTCCGTCCGTCCGTCCGTCCGTCCGTCTTGACAGAAAAGCTCTTTCTTCTCTGAATGGTCCAGGATGGCGGAGTACGATAGCTTTCTTGATTCGGTGTGAACGCACTCTCGCATAAAACGAGAGAGAGAGAAAGAGAGAGAGAGAGAGAGAGAGAGAGAGAGAGAGAGAGTGAGAGTAAGGGTGGGAGGTTTAGGAGAAAGATAGACGAAATCGAGCAAAAGGGACGATATTCTACGAAGATTATCGACCACGTACCTATATAAACTATCGTACTGGCATAAGTGTGCGTGTACGCGTACATGTGTTCGTATAAAAGTAGAAGAAAGAATGAAAGAAAGAATGAAAATGTCGGAGCGAAAGGCGAGAAATTAAAGTTCTATCGAAACGAGGACGTCGCGCGATAACGCGTTCGATTTCATGCATTGAATGTATACGGAAAACTTTAGTACGGCCGCTTTCTGTGATTCGTGTTTATTCACGCTGAAATTTTTCTACAGGGTTAAGCGGGAGGGAGGGGGAACAGGGGAGGTTAAGAAGAGGAGAGGTATACCCAAGAAAGTTATGCGTCTCGGAAATTACCTCTCTCGCAGTTACTCGCAAGATCATTCTCTCTCTCTCTCTCTCTCTCTCTCTCTCTCTCTCTCTCTCTCTCTCTCTCTCTTTCTCTCAAAGCATATATTGCATAGCTTGTCTTGCGAAATACTTCGCGCTAAAATATTACCATGAATATTCTTATTTCGTTAGGTTATCAATCAAATTTTTCTTTCAATACTTTACTCGGATCTATCTTCGAGAAATATATACGATAATGATGTATATACATTTATATATATATATGTGCGTGAATGTGTGTATGTTGTATGTTAAAAGTTATTTTATTTTAGTCGATGAAGCAACGAGAGAGAAAGATCGTGTTCTTAAGTGAGAACCCCTGACGATCCATGCTTCAAGTTTCTCGAGGCTACCGTGATAATGCGTGACAATTCGAATTTACTTGCAATTACCTGTGATCGAGCGATCACGTGATCTCTCGAAAGACGATCAAAGAACACCTTTTTTATTCTCCCCTTCACCCTTCTCTCCGACTCACCTTCACCCTCATCCCTCCTCTATTCTTCTCCCTCTTCTTCTTTCTTTCTCTCTCTCTCTTTCTTACATAAACACTCGATCATACATTGCATCGTCCTAATTTACCTATAGAAGTTTCATACAAACATTTAAGTAGGTTTACGACAGGTTTATCCTGTATTGTTTTATTCTTTTTGTTTCTTTTATTAATAAACGAAATCACGTAGATAGATTTTTATTTGATCATAATATAGTACATATATAGATTTTCTTTACAGACCAAATTTGGGAATTTTTTTACTTCGGTGATTTCCCCACCTTATTGCCTTCGCCTTCCTTTATTTTCCTTTTCCCCTAAGAGAACGAAAATAGTCCTATTTGTTTTTTCATTGGCGCGACTAACGAAAATGGGCCTCGAGATTACCGGTAGTCGATTTCCTCGGAAATTGAGTAGCTATGAAATTAATTATCCATCGTACTTTGTTGCCCCAACGGTGCCCTATGGTGTATGCCTTTTTATGGTTGTACATGTATATGTATATGTATGTGTTATTTCTTGACGTATACCCTCCATCCTTTGACCTCTCCCCTTCCCCCTTTTCCATCCTCTTCCTCATACTTATCTCCTATTACTCATTCTTCTCATTGCAATACGCACCCTTACAAGAACAACTTCCGGAAAGACTTAAAAAGTAGGAAATCGGATAGTCGTTTTATAATCGGCTCGACTCTCGATCGCTAATAGACTTAACGATAACAGCAACGATTATTATTGCTTGCCAAAGTTCAATTTAGTGAACTTTTATTCTTACTTTTGCTGTGTCTTAAAATATGTATCGAGTGATACGATTCGATAACTCGATAATTCCAAATTGGATGAACATATTTCGTTAATGCAAACCTTGGAAACTTTCTTTCTTTCTCACTCGCGCGTATTTCTTCGCAATAATCGCGAAAGTAGAGGCAGGTATGGACTATAATCAGATTACGAAACGTTTCAACGACGTCGTCAATGGCTATCATAAAAAGAAACTAATTGTGAGTGAAAGATTACTCAATGAAATTCCATGAGAAACGTGCATCTCGCATGCTCGTAATGCAACACGCGTGTATACACGTCCTCTTCTCCTCCTGCTGCTTTCCTTTTCTTTTTTTCTTTTTTTTTTTGCTTTTCTTTTTTAACCGTGTGCCATGTTGAAGTTGAAAATCGTATTAAAATTTACTAGTCCTTAATGAAGCTAGGGGGTACACGAGGATCTTACGGAATTAATTAGAGAACCGCTTTGCCCTCTACGTTTAAGTTTACGACCGCGACTTTACGTTAATTATTACCAAGGACCTAGTTGTAATTAGTCTTTCTCGAATACAAAATATTGGTTAGCTCGATACTACTACTACTGCCGATGGGAAATAGAGAGAGAGAGAGAGAGAGAGAGAGAGAGAGAGAGAGAGAGGAAGCGAGAAAAGGGATGAGGAAGAGGGAAACGGAGTTAAACAAAATCAACCAGCGACGACAACCAAAGAGAAATAAAGGAGAGGAGAAAAAAATGAAGGAATAGGATCGATTGAAATTACGTGACACTCGTAAAAGAGAGATTTTAACGACTACACCGATTTGCGAACGCTCGGAATTCATTTAAAACGTTCCAAATTATTGCTACTAGGCACCCCACCAACGAATGCGCAAATTTTCTAACGCCAGGTGTTTATCATTCTTAGATTCTTTCCATATTTTTGTTTTGTTTTAATTCGTTCGTATTACTTTTGCTTTAATTTACAAAATGTTCTCTACAAACGTTATCCCACGACGACGACTTTCTATTAATTCTTCTCTCGTAGAAAATTTATGACCGCGATGAGATTAACGACCTACCAGGAGAAAGTTCATTTTCCGAGTGGTGAATGCAAATTGTTTGAAGGTTGTTACGGATTCGTTAGTTTAACATTCGTCGTTATAGATATATTAATATAATAGTTAGGATGAAAAATATAAAATTTAACGTATAAAAGTATTTCATTTATAAAAATCATATATAAAAATGTGTATTAAGCATAACGTTTTAAACACTGACGTAACCGACTGTCCCTCCCCCACCAAACAAGCAGGCAGCACCTCGTCATTCTGATCCTCATCCTGATCCTCATCCTCATCCTCCTCCTACTTCTCATGCGAGAAGCAAGCGGTAGAAGGGAACACCGGCGCTTCTATCCGTGGACCCCTCTATTTCTCATTTTCTCTCCCCACGTTGGGCATTCGAGACGTGGAACGAAGGAGAGAGAAGAGGAACGGGGGAGCCCTTTCGGTCTTCGCTTTCTAGGGATGCTGCCCCCGAAAGTCAGGTTCCCATGCTCTCCTCGATTCTTCCTCCTTCTCTCTCTCTCTCTCTCTCTCTCTCTCTCTCTCTTTCTCTCTCACTCACTCTCTTTCTCCGATCTCGCACTCGGGGCCCAATCTGCCACCTGTCCCTCCGCCTCTCGAACCAAAGAGCAACGATGTCTTCCTACGTGTAGAACACGCATCGCGGTCAAACCATTGTCTCTCTTGTTCCGGCTTCTCCTTTGTTTCTCACCACCACCACCACCACCTTTTTACCTTCTTCCTCGTCATCTTTCTTCGACGCCGTTCTATATCCTTTTTATTATTTATTTATTTGTTTGTTAGTTTATTTTATTTTTATCTTTTTTTTATTTCTCCTTAATTTCATTCATTTACTCGCCCATTAACCACACTGCAACGCCAGAAAGATTTCTTTTTATTTTGTATTTTTTTGTCTACGACACACATTCGGTGGTAACATAAGATTTATACTTTCGAACATAACGCAAACGCCCTAATCTGAATGTTATCTTTCCGTTCGGATACCTGGTATCGAAGTTTTAAAACAACCCTATCTTTCCCCGCCCACGTAGGAATGGAAAAGGGCTTCCCTATAAAAATTATCCCAGGGGTCTGACTGGATTGATTTAGCGAGCTAATGACGAGCCGAGTCAGCCTCCCACACGAATCAAAATGGGAGAGGGAGAGAGAGAGAAGAGGAAGCCTACTCGGCTTCTCGTTGGAGAGGTATTTTTTACCTGGATCTTACCGAGGAGAGAGAAAAAGGGCCCATACCGACATCTGGCCAGATTTTGTTTCACAAAAAAATCAAGCACCGATGTCTTATCAAATATGGGCCTTCTTTATGGAACATTCTGTGGGAAAAGTTTAATGAGTATACGCGACTTTCCCCCACCTCCTTCTTCTTCTTTTTCTATTTCTTTTTTGTTCTTTTGATTTCCTTTTCGTACGACCCCTTGAGAAAAATATCTTACGGCGAAAGGACTAATAACAACCCATCGAGAAAACGACGATTAATTCGACTTTTTCTTCCCTTTTTTCTTCTCTATTCCGGCACGCTTATGTCTCTTGTTTTTTACTTTACGCACGCGCCATATTTTTTTCTTTTTCCCCCCAACTTATTTAGGAAAATCTTTTTATCGTCGGAGATATTAGGAATAATATTATGTACAAAATGGAAGTAACTGGACTAACGTACGTATGCACGACGCAGTCTTTGAAATCCGGAAACGTTTGATCGAAATTCCGTTGGCCAGCGAAAATCTCCCTCCGAGGTACAGCACGTGCTTCGTTGCTTTTTTTTTGTCTTCTATTCTCGAGTACAAAAAAAAAAGTGGAAGAAAAAAAACATGAAAAGTACCATCAACCGGTGTAGATTCATCTCCTCTTCTTCCGTAAAGTAGGAAAATTCAGTAGAGCTGTGTTACTCTCTCTCTCCCCCTTTCCGGGAACGCGTTCTCCCCTCTTGCCGATATTTTTTATTACGTTTTTTTTGTGCGTTGGTCTTCGTTTCTTTTTCACCTTCGATCGCGCGTTTTTCATAAGGCCCCCGGCCGGGACATAAAAAAGTGCATGCAGCTTCCTTCCACGCGCCACATGGTTCCTTGTTTCATTTTTTTTTGCCGTCTCTCTCTCTCTCTCTCTTTCTCTTTTACACTCGTTTCCCTATACGTTCCTTCATATTTCCCCTCCTCCCATATTCCTTATCCCCCTGAGGTTCGATCTTCGATTCGGACCCCTTTGTTCGTACGTACCCTGCCCAACGTCCAGTTCGATCGCGGTACACTGAGTATATGGTCTGCCGTGTGTGTGTGTTTTTTTCCTTCTTTTTTTTTTTCAAATCTTCTTTTCTTTTCCTCTATCCAGACACTCGGTTTCTCTCCCCATACATTCTCGCGATCGCGAATAAGTATAGAGAGAATAAAAAAAAAAAGGTTTCATTGAAAATTTGCCTAACCGTACTCTAGGCCCGGTGGTGGCAATAGGTATAATAGGGAGGGGTCTCGACACTCCCCGGGTCCAGGAAAAGTTCACAAAAAATGATTGAAAAAAAACAACGTGGTCACTAACGTATCCCAACGTATTTACGCATCTAACGTATACCATACGTTATATATATATATATTATCGTGAAATTGGAGAATGTTAAGATTCACATGACCGTTAGGTCCGGTATAATAATGTATAAAAATATACTCAAAAATATTCGGTATATTTAAACGACGTATTTAATATGTGCTAATATTCATCATGTTAATCTTGACATTCTCCAATTTCAATATTTCACACTGTAACATTTTTTTTAATCATATCGTATATAAAATTGATTAGAATTAGATTTAGATGAAATTGTATCGAGCTAGTCGGCATTTTTTTGTTCTCATTGTTTCTCAGAGTATATCATAGAATTTGAAATATCCGGTTACGATATCTTCTGGATATCGCTCGTTTTCTCTTATCTTTCGTTTTATTTATTTCTTCTTTTTTTTCTTCTTCTTCTTCTTTTTCTCCTTTTTTATCCTTCCTTTCTTTCTTCCTTCTTCTTTTTATTAATTTCACTTAGAGTAATCGAGTTCTATCGAGCAGGTAAGACTCTCGAACGAGCACTATTCTCCCGGAAATATATCTCAAGATTATTATCTAACATCTGTCGTGACCCTTTTTAATAAAAAAAAAAAAAAGAAAAAGAAAGGTCTCTTGAAGAATAATCGACGATTTAATGGCTCGTAATATAATAATTAAGGTAACGAGCGAACTCGCGTTGACGCCGCCGCGCCTTTAAAGACGACGACGAGGAGGAGAAGAAGAAGGAGAAGCAGAAGGAGAAATAATAAAAAGAAAACTACCGAGAGAGACAAAAAGTAAAAAAAAAAAGAAAAAAGATTGAAATGGCAAAGGGATAAAGGAGAGGAAAACGTAGGAAAAGAGGGGTTGAAAGTTAGCGGAAGAGAAAGAAAGAAAGAAAGAAATGAAAAGAAAGAATTGGAAAGAGAAAGAAGGTGGTTAGGAAGGGTAGAGGGGATAGAGGGTGGCGAGTGGAGGGGGGTAAAACACGAGGGAATCGTCGCGAATCCGATCGAACTCGTGGAAAAACTCGCCTTTGAAACTCGTCAACTCTCGAGACCCGTCGTAATACATTGAAAAAACTTAGCGTTCGTCCCGATGGCACGCTTATCGCAACTTTTCAAAAGGTACAGAGACCTCTTTTTTCCTTTTTCTTTCTTTTTTTTTTTTTGACAGAAGGGGGAAGAGACTGTGTATAGGGATCAATAGAAAATTTGCACGGCTAAACGGATTACAGATGTTTTCAAATCTAAACGCGAACACAATGCATGTCTCAAAGTCGTCATAGTCGATTCTTACGAATCGTAAGGATGAGAAGGGTAAGAGTAGTAGGTAGTGGTACGGGGGGAAAAGAGAAAAATTCCCTCTCTCTCTCTCTCTTTCTTACTAATGTTCTCTTCGTTTTTCCTTCCGCCTCCACTTTTGCATTTGACCCCACACCTTTCGTTTTATTTCTTTTTATCTCTTTCAACGCACTTTTCGATCAAAGACCTTTGAAATAGTTCTCAAAAGATATGAATAATCCCCGAGAGCTAATGCCCTATAAACGTCCAATGCTCTTTCTTTCTTTCTTTCTTTCTTTCTTCCTCTATCTTATTTGCTTTCACCATGTTTTTCTCGTCCTTTTACGTTACTGTCGCTCTAATATCATCTCGCAGCTTACCTCGCGAACATTCGATCTGTTTCCTTATACTTGTATAAAGAAACCTTTGTATATTTTGATCTTGGATCACATTCGACTTTCTCACCTTGAAATATATTTGTATGCATACGTGCATAAATACATGCATACGTATGTACGTCTCGTGAATTCCAACGTTAACGTTGCCGTAACTCCGGTGTTACACATTACGCACGCGATACGCATTTATTCATTTATTCGAAAATTCTAGAAAATTTTCTATTTCATACCTCATTCATTATATATATTTTTATCGTATCACGTTGTTATCAGAAATTCGTCAAATTTATTCTACGATAATATATCTAATATCATCTATTCGTTCTTTCTTTTTCTTTTTTCTGATTTTTCTCGATTGGTGCAGCAGAAAGAGGGAGAGAGAGAGATTGTACTAACTTGGTATTTACCACCTCCGTGAACATATACTCGTGTACTAGTAAACACGTCACTAATGAGCAGAAATCAACGACAGAAATTATTATTCCTAACGAAGTTCTCTTATATAGAACGTTTAAGTATAACTAATAACAGCGTTGGATATACAATTATTATTACTGTGACCTTTATCGAGAATATATCGTATTTTAATCGACAATAAACCAGATTCTATCGCATTTTAATTATCGACGTTTATCTCGTACTCATTTAAATAAATAATTTAACAATTATATTAAGATCTATATGCATCTAGATCTTCGATCGTTTATCTTCGTGCGAACTAACGTTATAACCGTGAACAGTGAATTTAAACATTTGTCATGTGTGCATTATTTTACGATCAACTTTTCAAGTATTATAATAACGATCGAACGTGTGTTTCGCGTTTCCCATTAGATTTCCAAATTTATTAAATTTATCAAAATGACGAATGATATCGTTCTAACGACGGATATACTTGAATTCATTTGCTTCATTCGTACGACTATAGTGTGGAAATATAATAATCGATTCAAAAGTTGAAACATTTTTAAGGAATCTTTATGCTTTTTTTCCTTTTCGTTTTTCTTTTTTCCTTTTTTCTTTGAGCATTTACTGACGGAGGCAGAGCAACAGCTCGCTTGTTAAAAGGAGAATAAAAATAATATTGCATCTACTAAAGTTTCCACGTAGATACGTAAAATCTTCTTATTACATAACGGTACAGGTATCCTAGGGTGATCGATAAGTCGCTTCTCGCTTGTTTACTCGACACACCTCGATAACTTTTCAAACCCAAACAACCTTTTTAACTTGCGTTCCTCCTTTTTTAATTCCATCGGACTTGTTTCACTATAAAGAAGAAGGGAAAATGCGCCGAACACAAATACTAAACCACCTGACGTATTCTCTCGCAAAAACTCGCTGCGAATGGGATAATCGAGAGGAGTAGAAAATCGGTAGGGGGAGGGGCAGGGGAGGGGGCAGAAGGCAAAAAGCAAAAAAAAAAAGGAAAAAGAGAGAGAGAGGAGTACAGTAAACCTTAACGAGAGTACAACGATCCAAGCTACTTGCTTTTTTAGCCTTTGCCTATCCAAGAGGGTTCACCTTTTTTTAACATTTGCTTCTTTTTTGTTTCCCCCCCCCCCCCCCTATTTGGGACAGCCGGTCCACCTTCCTTTCCATCTTAATTAGATATAACTCACTTTGGTAATTTTTTTTTCCCCCCCCCCCCCCCTAGTAGAAACCAACAAAAAGAGCAGAAGATCGAGGACGGATTCGTACCGATCGGAAAATGTGCCGACACGAAACTAGTTTGCGCTCGCGACCCACCATTCAATTCTGTTGAAAGAGAGAGAGAGAGAGAGAAAGGGTCCTTTTGATATTTCCCGATCTGTAACACCTTCCGCGTTCCTCTTTTTTTGTTATTTTCTTCTTTCACGTGTGGCGTGTGCCCGTCGATAGAAAGAAAGAATGGAAGGAAGGAAGGAAGGAAGGAAGAAAAAAAAGAAATAAAAAGGGTTCGGTTCGCGGTTAAGCAAGGCCCAGATTTTGCGGAGGGGCCTCTCTCGTATTGTCGTTCGAACCAATTTGGGTATTGAACTACGATCGACAAAAAGGGGTTCGACCGCCGCCATATTGTGTGTATGTATATATATACATATATGTATAAAGATCTACTTCGATAACATTGTCGGTCGGGTATTGAGCCATCAAAATATTAAGGGTGTAGCACACGCGTACAGGTGTAACGATCTCTTTACCTCCAACTTTTCTTTTTTGTTCTTTTTTTCAACACTCGCTCACCTCTTTAGGCAAGTAAAGAGAGAAAGAGAGAGAAAACGTGCCATTGTCAAAATGCCATGTTTCTCCATGCCATCGGAAGGGAAAGGGTTCGAACCGTTATATATCTCATTCAGTACGCCCTGTTATTTTGCTGATCGATTTGCGATCTCTTTCTTCATTTCTTTCTAATCCTTTCGTTTCATCATAAGAAAGAGCGTGGTAGTGAAAGATAAACTATTCTATTTCTCGACTTGACTTTCGCCAGTTTCTTTTTTCTTTTGTTTTTTTTTTATCCATATATACGTCTATTCTATTTATCGGTTGTTTTTTTTTTTCATTCTTCTAATTTTCGATTCGACAGAGTAATATTTTCTTTGGAATTAGCAAAATTGTGTTCCACTTGATATGATAAGTATATTTCTAGTCGATTTAATTGATTCCCAATGATTCGGAAAGAATTTTTAGATTAATTTTGCATAGAAGTTTCACTTATATATATTTATATCAATTATAATGATTTTAGAATATAAATAAAAACTTAAGGAAACTATTAGTAAACGTAAAAACTGATAGGAACGTTACCGACTTTTTACTTTTATGCTTTTAAGTTGAATCGTTAAGTAGTATAGTTTTTTCTTTAATGTCAAATAAAATTCATTTAAATAGCAATCAAGTAATATCTATAATACACAAGCTTTTAGCGTACGTTGTAACGCATTTCAAACGTTAGATTTGTACATATCCGACAGGTGTGCAGATTCGTAAGGTTCCTTCCACCTCGTCTCCCGTCCTTTCAAAGAGTCGGAAGAAAAAGAGGAAAGGGTTCTAATGTATCGGGTTAGCTATCGATTTTATCCCACAGAGAGTGTCTAAGTATTTATATTACGATTTGCACGTCCCTTAAAGTTAACAAGGTTTTAATAAGACTGACTAGCATTATTCGTCTCAATTAAAAAAAAAAAAAAAAACTAATTCACGCGTAAAAACATAAAATATGTTACGAATATTTTTAATTGTCGACGTTTTACACGTGTATAGGTATAAGAAATAAATAAGCCGTATGGATAAATTGGAAATGTATATTCTCGATTCAACTGTGTATAAATGTGATGTCGCGTAAAGAAAGAAAGAAGGAAAAAAATATGTGTCGTCATAGTCAAGGTGGTGGTGATGTGGATAGAAAATCCGAAAGTATCTTCGCTTGGACCCCCATGGGTTCCCATGACCTCAACTGACCCCGTTCACTTAAGGTGCGTCGAACTTGAAGGGGAGTAAAGACTCGAGACGATTGACCTTGGTCAGAGGTCGCGCATATGTTCTTTCCAGTTCTAGCGACTTCCTGAACGGAATGAGAAATTTTCCCAAAAATTCAACTACCCGCCCCTACCTTCCTACCTACCTACCTACCTACCTACCTCCTCTTTTTCTCGGTCTTTATGAATTCTAAAATAATACGATGGATTTAGCTAGCTCGCTCGCTCGCACCCCCCCCCTCTCCCCACCCCTCGAGTTAAAAGTTTTTTTTGTGCAAAATGCAAAGAGGGTTGGTTCGTTGCCACTTGCATATTTTTCTCTCACGAATATTTTCATTGATTCGTTCGGTTCGTCGTGAATCGATTCGTCCATCGTGATTGAGCATTTTTCCCGAAGTAAAAGAAGAAGAAGAAGAAAAAACTTGTGACCGTTGGTGACCAATCGCTCGAATCTCTCTCAATCGACAAAAATTTCGGCCGGGCGAGGAAAAAAAATATCGATCGCAAAGTTTCCTACACATGGAAAGGCTTTCTGTTGACTTAAAGTATACAAACGCCTGGTCATTTGCCCTTTCGTAATGCAACGGTTGAAACTAAAATAGACAAGTAAAGAGAGAAAAAAACAAAATAAATTTTTTCCGAGACAGAAAGGGAAGATCGATAGAAAAAAACAACTTTCTTTTATATTAAAGAAAAAGAAAGAAAGAAGTCTTTTGCCGGCGTTTCAAAGAATAGTCATTTTAAGATATCCGAACGGTATCCACTTATTTTTTCTTCGATAATCTAGCGAATAATGCGAAAACCACGGGGTGTCTATCGTTCAGTTCGTAAAAAGTTCATGGAGAAGAGATCAATAAAAATGTACGATCTCTTTGAAAGATTTTTATGACAAGTACGAAAGGTTTGAAAAGAAGAAGAAGAAGAAGAAGAAGTAGTAAAAAAAAATTGGTATCAAGAAAGTAGCAGCCAGAAGAGAGTAGTACGTTTACCTCTTGAAAGAATACTTTTGGAAGATGAATGGGCTCGTGCCGAATAATATTCACGTGTTGTTTCATCGACAATCGTAGAAAAGGATTAGATAGAAAGGCTAACAAATCTTTTACGAAATATATCCGAATCTTTCGAACGTTTATATTCGAAAGTGAAATTCCCGTCGTGTTAGAATTGTTAGAAGTAACCCTTTCGTCTAGATTTTTTATTGTCTCCTTTCCTTACCTTACCTTTCTTTCTTTTGCTTCAACCCTTTCCTCTATCCTAATATTTTTTCCCCGTTTTTAGATTTTTTGCTCGCGTTTTTTCTACATGCTCTTTCGAACAGAACCGGAGTCCGGCAAAGTCGAATTGTCTTGCTCGTTTGTCTCGAGGGCGTTATAACTCAGTCTCACTCGTTTACGTTCGATGCTGTCTTATTTTATTTCATTTCTTTTTTCTTTTTTTACTTTATTATTTTTTTTTTTTATTATCCTTCTTTCTTTCTTTCTTTCTCTACAAACAAACCCGAACCGATCGGGCCACCAAGGGAAACACAAGAGATACGCTTGATCTTTCTGAATCCGGCAGTATTTGCGAGAAAAGGGTTAAAACTTTGACTCCTTCGTAGCAGCAATTGTTAAGAGAAAGGAATGGAAAAAAAAACTAGAAGAATAAAAAAGGAAAGGGTTGACTCGGTAAAAGAAAGGAAAGTATCGAAAGTATGTTTTTTTTTTTGGAACACTTTTCTCCTACTTCCCCTCCTCCCATTCATTTCCTTTTCTTTTCTTTTCTTTTCTTTTATTATCTATTCTATTTATTATTTATCCACGTCATCGTTTCGTATTTTATAGTTCTTATATATAGAAAATGGTATATTTCCATTCGCGAGTATCGATGAAAAAAAAGAAAAGATAATTCCTTCGATCGATTATGCTTGTTCGTCAAAGCGATAAATCGATAGATCGGCGTACTCGATCGCGAGCAACGAAGCATAACTTTTAGGTTTAAACATTACTCGTCTCTTTTGGTAAGGCACCACCACTATTACTACCGGGTGTCACGAATCCGAAAGCGACGGCCCCGGTGTTGTACGCTTTGACGCGCGTCCCTAATTCGTCCGGGCGGTCGAATCAAAAAAAGAAAAAAAAAAAATCAAGGAAGGTAAGAAAGAAAGCAAGAAAGATGAAAAAAAAGAAAAAGAAAAAAGTAAGTAAAAAGCGAGAGACACGATGTCGAAGCCCACCGTAAAGACCCTCGATGTTCTTGCGTGTAGTTATGGGGGTGTCGAACTGTAACCGTGTCTCATGTGCCAAACGAAAACTCTCCATTTGTCGACGGATAAAGAATGGAAAGAGGGTTGCTTCACTTTATTCTTCCTTTTTCACGGAAGACTAGCTCAATCTTCTTCTTCTTCTTCTTCTTCTTCTTCTTCTTCTTCTTCTTCTTCTTCCTTCTCTTCTTCTTTTACTTTTTCTACCTCTTTGAAGTTCAAAATCGTGGTTTGCCGTCCATTTTTTTGTCTTCCTTTCTTTATTTTGTTTTTCTTTTTTCTTTCTACGAAAGTAGTTTACTGTCGCTCTAACACAATGATAATAATATTCGATTATTAATTTAATTGATATATCATATATAGAAGGATATTGAATTTTGTCGATTGCTATTTGCATATCGTATTTTCAATAATATTTCCATTTTTTGTTTGTTTTTTTGTTTGTTTAATACTATATTTAATCCTGTATTGGCCGAATTTTTGTTATAAATAAAAAAAATATTTTTACAACTGGAATAATAAAAACAAATATTGAATATTTGTGCACCACAATGTCGGGATTAGTCGAACACAAATTCTCGAGGGCTTTTCGGAAATTAAATAGATTTCAATCGTAGAGATCATTCATTCAATGATAAAACCCTATACGAAAAGATCAAAAAATCGTGACATTCGTCGAAAAGTAAATAAAAATCTCGGAAACGTTTACAGTGAGGTGATAAAAGAAAAATAACATAAAAAGATGTGTAGGTACACAATATAAATCCGAAAAATAAGATCTGGGTGTCTCTCACGGGAAAATAAAAAGAGGAAGAAAAAGAAGAAGAAGAAGAAGAAGAAAAAGAATCATACGGTTAGAAGAAAAATCGAGCATTAAGTCGGTTGACGGGCCGTGACGAAATCAGTACGGATCCAGAGGATTAAAAATTCACCTCTTTTTCCGTGATCATTAATCTCTGTAGTTAAGTGGGAAATAGTCGGGAAAAAAATATTTGCATATCGGGTTACAGGGCACGATCATTGCTAGGTGCGTTTGATCGATCGCCCTCGCGTCGTTACACCGATGAGAAAAAAAGAGAAAGAAAGGAAAAAAGAAAGAGAGAGAGAAAATTGAGATGAACGATAAAGAAGAAAAAAGGAACCTTCTCGATATACAAACGAGAAGAAAGAAAGTGTATGGGTGAACGAGGGAGAGAGAAAATCTTTTGCGTCTTGGGTGCGAGCTCGCGAAAGGAGAACGAACTAGGAACGAATCATTGTCATTCAAAACAAGTACGAGGAGAGGGAGAGATCAGAGACGGTTAAAATTAGGGCTGGTTTATCCCTCTTTATTTCCCCTCGAATCGTCCTAAGTTTGTTCCTTGGTCGAAATACGGGACCGGTCGCGGACCGCTCCGGAGTTAAAACTAGTACGGGAGAAAGAGAGAGACCGAATGGATATGACGAAGAAAAAAAAGAGAAGAAAAACTCTCGAGAAGGGGATGTGCTCGATTTATACTAACGTAGACCATATGCAGATCAGGATACAGATGCCTATGTAACTGTAATGGTAGGGGTGATGAGCGTACCAAAAATCCGGTTTTTTTTTCTTTTCTTTTTTTTATATACATATATTCCTACTTCTTCTTATTCTTTATGTACTTCTACTTCTACTTATTTTTCCTGACTTTTCTTTTTTACGTTAATATAATTCATCGTTGACCCTCTTTTGCATAGAAAAAAGTGCAAAAAAAGGAAGAAAGAACGTTTCTGTCCGTCTCTCAACAACATTGGGTTAATTTTCGAATAGCTCGAAATGAGAACGTGCATATTTCTTCGTCTTCTACTTTTTCGAATGAGAATCGGCGATTTCTCACGCACGAACGACGCGATAGTTGATTGATAAAAAGTCAAACGTCGAACGAACGAAAGCACCGATTTCACCGATCGTTTGTAATCGAACACGTACAGAGAAATAAAGAGAGAGAGAGAGAGAGAGAGAGGGAGAGAGAGAGAGAGAGAGAGAGAGAGAGAGAGAGAGAGGGAGAGAGAGAGAGAGAGAGAGAGAGAGAGAGAGAGAGAAGGAGAGAGTAAACGGTCGCAAACATAATCACGCGAGATGATCGGTTTCTCGATCGATCGAACGATGGTGGACCTCGCGGATCGTTCTTGTAGTTTTCCTCGTAACGGCCGCGAAATCCACGCTCGGCTGATCTTCGCTATTGGAGACGAGGTTAGATGATAGGAAGGAAGGTAATGGCCGATCTTGTATCACGCTCGATCGCTTCTAATCGTAATAAAACGTGCCAAGGTGTCGTCGTCGTCGTGCTCGGTCGAATAAATTTCGAACCGATTTCTATCTTTCGATAAATGCTAGAGTGCTATTCGCACCAAAGTTACAATACAAATTTTATCTAGATGAAGGATAGATATTACGCGATGATACTTCTCTACAAAAGTGAGACGAGAAAGAAAGAGAGAAAAGGAGAGTGGGTAGGGGGAGAGAGACCTGACGCGAAAATGGATTACCTAAAAACACGGACATATGGCGACCGTGAGCTGTGTATTCTTCTTGATTTTTCTTTTTTTTTTCTTCTCCCCTTCTTAACATCGGCAGCGGCGGCATCTTCTTTGCTAAAATTCTTTCTCAACGCACTCTTCTTCTTCTACTTCTCTTCTTTTTATTTTTATTCTTTCTTCGGCTCCATCGGAGTGCAAGATTCGCGCGAACGAACAGATAATTATCACGATGGACTAGAATACGTATGTTCTTTATTCCGTGTTAAGAATTTCCGAGAAAAGCTGAAAAAAACGTTTAGAAATTCTGCTTTAAAAAGAAAGAAAAAAGAATAAGAGAGAGAGAGAAGTATATAGCTGTGTTCCGATTATTTTTCTATCTTTTTTTTAGTTTAGACAAGGTTTGTAAGTAATAACGAAGCGACTGTATAGCGCGCAGAGATCCGTAATATCGTCGTTAACTTTGAAACAGGGGGATAAAAAAAAAGAGAAACGGGCAGGGGAAGAAAGAAGAAAAAAAAAGGATAAAAATAAAAAATAAAAAGGAAGAAAGAAAGAAAAATGGAATGATAAAAAAAAAATATAATCCCTAATACGAGTGAATGTCTAACGAGAGAACAAAAGCGAAAGAATCTCGAGATTTTTAAACTCCCTTTTGCTGTGAGCATCGAACGATCTTTTCCCTGTTTCTTTCTAGTCTCTCGACGTTGGTGATCCCGGTCGTTTGTAAATGCAAACACGAAAGACAGAGAGAGTCAAGCAAGGGTGGAGATAAAAAACGAGAGAAAAGCAAGACGCAACAACGGGGCGGCAGAAGATTGCAAAAAAGGAAAGTCGGTCAACCGCAGAGATAGGATGACAGTAGGGAGAAGCTTACGGAAGGAGGAACCAGGAAAAAACGAGAAGAGTGGAAGATGAATTGAGTCATCGCAATTCGTTAGAAAAAAAAAAAATAATAACAAAAAAAACAATATATATATATATAGGTGCATGTATATATATGCAGAAAAAAAAGAAAAGGTGCCGCGAGTACGCGTTCCCGCGACTTTTTCTCGGTGGCGCCCGAACCCGAACTTTTTTCTCCTTTTTTTTTTCTTTTCATTTGAAAAGTGCTCATTTGCTTTCTCGTCCATCCCCCTTCTCTCTCTCTCTCTCTCTCTCATCGAAAACACAAAAAACAGTGTGCGTGCAAAAAGTAAAAACTAGCACGCGCGCTAGTCATCCCCCAAGACCAAAGTGGTGTTGCTTATTCAGAGAGGAAAGGAGAAAAAGAGGAAAAAAGAAAAGAAAGAATGAATGAAAGAAAGAAAGAGACAGAATATTTCTGCTGGAGTATATACGACATAGAGAGAAAAATAGGAGAGAGAGAGAGAGCGAGAGAGAGAGAGAGAGAGAGGAAAAAAAAGAAAGGAGAAGTGAGGAAAAAAAAGGAAAAAGAATAAAGAAACTCGTTCCTCTCGGTGTCGACCCTTATGGAGACGTTACATGGGTCCATGGGTTTTTGACAAATTTCAACTTTTCTCTTGTACGATTTAGTCGCACGCGTGCCTCTTTACCTACTAAAAAGATTATACTCCATCTTCTTTTTCTTCTTCTTCTTCTTCTTCTTCTTCACCGACACCGAACGGTAGCCGTAACTCGTAAAGATGGGACTTCGTCTCTGCTTGTATCCTCCCCCCTGACACCACCTCTCGGCCCTCCCCCCACCGCGTCCCTCTTCTTTCTCCACGATTCTTTACCACCACTCGTTTAAGGGGCCCTAACCAACACGAAAACGAATTGTAGGAGAAAAACGATGCGTCATGATGCTGCCGAGCAGCAGCAACACAGAAAAAGAAAGAGAGAGAGAGAGAGGAGTCCGACTAGATTTCGAGGTGTCGATGATGAGTGAGAAGAACGGTTGGGTAACAGAAGGCAACCGTCTATGACGATGCATTTTAGATCGGACGATTCGACGATTCGACGAAAGAAACGAAACGGTATTCTTACCAATCGCGATGTTATATGCTCGGTCGCTATATGCTTCTTTAATATAAATATTAATAATAATAATAATAATAGAAAGAACGCACACAATTTCGATATGAGAAATTTTGTAGAATATAAATACATCATTATTATTATTATGAGCGTTGTTCATTCGTAAAAATATAATTAAATGAAAATCTTATCGGATAATCTAAAACGTAAGAGCACGTTCTCGAGTAACACATTTTGCGATAAGATAAACCATCATTTTGGATCGTAGTATTTTAACATCGATCAGAATCGACTACAATATATATTGCATTGGACAATAAGTGGGCCAGAATAAAAATAGCACGGAAAGAAAAACACGCGCGCGCACAGAAATTACAATTAACTTACTTAAAACGTTTTTAAAGATAATTTAAAGTTATGCGATTTTTTTCGGATAAAACGATTTAATGAAAACAGGTTTCTCCTTCTCTCTCTCATTTTTTTCTGTTTCTTCTTTTCTCTTAGCATTGGATTAACTTTGATCTTTAGGCTAAGAGGAAGGAAAAAAAGAAAAGAAATGATTACTCGTTTTTCTTACTATCCCATACTATTTTTTGTTCTTTTCTATCTAATCGAACGTCACAACGAAAGACAATTTCGAAGTTCGTAGAGCCGCGTCTACGAAAGTAAGTTTTCTCCTTCGATATGAATTTCATTTGCTTTGCTTATGCATATGCAACGAGGAGATCAACTCAGGGAAGGGGAGAAAGAGAGAGAGAGAGAGAGAGAGAGAGAGAGAGTGGCAATCTAATCCAGACGTAAAGGAGCGTCGAGTGTTTTGGCTGAAATATCAACGTTATGAAATTTCTTTATCGAGCATCGCGCACTCGATGCTCGCCGCCCGATTATGCGATTTACTTGCATACACATTTACGAAAGATATAACAGGTAGCTAGGTATAGTAACGCGTATATTATGTACGTAGATAGGCGATAGTGCAAGCAAGCAAGCAACAACGCTTAGGAAAGCAAGTTTCAACGTTTCTCTCCACATAAATTTCATTTACACATATTATGCATATGCAACGCGGAACGGAATGGAGAACGGAACTCACCAGGACGCTAGGAACTTCGAGCTGGTCGAAAATTTATGCGTCTCGCTAACTAACGCCCCAGACTTTACAGCCTCCGTCGGATAAAATAAACTCTTCTTCTATGAGTAAATAGAGCGAGATAAGGGGGTGGGACGTGGACCAGAGGGAAATGGTGGGAGGCCAGAGGGAAGACGGAGCAAAGACGAAAAATGAAGCTCGCCACGCGATACGTTAGCTTAATTAACCCCACTCTCCTCTCCTCTCCTCTCGCTGCTAAGTCGGCGCTTGCTCTGTGATTCTCCCTTAAACGATATCGAAACTTCCCCTTCCTTAACTTTCAGGAGGTAATGCTGATAATTAGCAAACTCTCTTCTAGCGAGATTTTTGTTCGTCTATTAAATGTAAGAAAATAATCGATCGTTGGATCGATCTATAAAAAACTATTCTTGGCAAATATTCATTAAAAAAAAAAGAAAGGGGTTGAAGAACATTTGATTTTCATCGATAGCTTCAGAGTAACGAACGTAAGTTCGCACGGAAAGGAAAGGAACGGAACGGAACGAACGGGTTCGGCTAGTGCAATGAAAAAAGGAAATGAAAGAGGGAGAGACTGTATGAAAGGAAGAGGAGAGTTAGAGAAAAACATACACGGGGAGAAGAGAGTGAGAGAAAGGGGGGGAGGGTAATAGAGTTTATCCGAAAGAGAGAAAGAGGGAGAGAGGTTCGGAGGACGCGATATTCCCGCTTAATTATCCCTCCGCCCCCCTCGTATATGCGCTTGCTCATATACTCAGTTACTCGCTCGCTCATTCCCTCTTTTTTTCCTTCTCTATCTTTCTACGAACCTCACTCGTATGTATGGGCGAGAGAAAAAGATGGATAGATAGCAGGGTGGGATCAGTTCGAGAGATGCGCGACGTTCAAAAGAAAGAGCGAGTCGAGGCGACGTATCGCAGTGTAGTGAAATAGAGAAAGAGGAGGAAGATGATGAAGAAGAGGAGGATGAGGAGGAGGAGAATGAGAAGGAGGAGGAGGATGTGGAGGAGGAGAATGAGGAGGAGGACGGCGACAGGCAGATACGTAGAGCAAGGAAGAGTGAGAGATAGCGTGAGAGAAAAAGAGAGTGAGTGAATGAGTGAGGGCGAAGGAGAGGGCGAGGGTGAGGAAGAGGTCTATGGAGAAGGAGAGGGAGAGAGTGGTAGAGAAGTAACAGGGGACGGACGGTAGTAGAGTGTGAGCAAAGAGGGGGGAGCGAGAAACTTGGGTTTTAGTAGTCGTAGTGGGGGTAGTGCACGCTCCAGCCGCTCCGAGGGCCGCCACGGCGGCGCAAAACATTCAGTCGGCAAAAAGTAGCCAAGGGGTGAGCATCACCCTGTGGTATATACAAAACCTAACGTGGGATCTAAGCGTAAGCGACACAGCAATCCGAATAAAAAGTCAAAGAAAAACCGACGTCGTGTTACTTTTTGGCGAGAGAACATACGAATTGAGAAAATACTACGCGTTCGTTGTGTCGCGTATACGTCGTCAGATTTATATAAACGATACGAAAAAAAAAAGAAAAAAAAAACAATACCGAAAATCGAAGTGTATCCATCATCTCGACGATCATCGTTATATTATTCTTTATCATTTATCATCGATTTCATATGAACGTGAGTGTATCTCGTGGGTTTAAGATCACCATTCATAAATTAACATTGAATCTATCGTTTTTGTAAATTATTCAATGTAAATCTCGATCGCATTTATCATCATTGGTAAAGGACAAGAGGATAATCTAAAGGAAGTTTGGCGGGAGCCACGTAAACACAGTGCCGATATAGGTAGTAGCAATAGTAGTAGTAGTAATAGTATATACATAACGCGCGCGCGCGTTCTCGGTGGAAACGCGTTCGCCACGCTCGCTCCCCGACATAAGATTTCGATCGACGTCGACATTAAATGTATCATCATCATTCGTAGCATAGAATACGATCGAAGAAACGTGTCTATGATCGATCTTCGACCGCGAATTTTTTCTGGCGGAGGAGGAGGAGGAGGAAGAAGAAGTGAGGAAGGGGTCGGGGGCGGGGGAGAGGGAGGGGTGGTGCTCGTCGAAGAGGAGGAGGAAAAAGAAACGAGCGGTAAAGGTGGAGGAGGAGGAGGAGGAGGATCAANGGGCGGGGGCGGGGGAGAGGGAGGGGTGGTGCTCGTCGAAGAGGAGGAGGAAAAAGAAACGAGCGGTAAAGGTGGAGGAGGAGGAGGAGGAGGATCAACAAGGTTGTAGAAAAAGAGAAAGAAGGATCGTTTCCCCTTGATCTGTTACTCCCTTACTGTCGTCTGTAGTAGCACAACACTTTGCTTCACATTCCGGCGCGATCGTGTTATTATGAGATTGTCAATCGTCGTGAGACGAGGCGTTCCGCAAGGTCGTGGCTAAGACTTTCCAGTGGAGGAGACATCGAGGAACGTCAAGGTCAGGTCTCGTGAATAAGCTAATATCTCGAGCAAGGTCCTATTTTCGAGTATCACAAAAAGTACCGACGGAGGACAATTATTGCTCTTCTTTCTACGACGACCAGGACGAAGAAAGCAACAACGATTCCAACTACGACTACTACAACTAAGACGACGTCCACGACGACGACTACGACAACGACAACGACGACGACGACGACGACGACGACGACGACGACGACGCCGACGACGACGTGTAAAACGTTTTCAACGACAAAAACGAGGAGAACTAAAAGAACAAGGTGGAGGTGGACCAAAAGAACTCGTTCGAAAATTTTCCTATAGATAAGAAAAATATTGTGCGATTTTAAAGTAAAAAAAGTAAAGGAAAGGAAAGGAAAGGAAAGAAAAGAAGAAGAAGAACAAAAAAACAAGAATTAAACTGCAGTGAAAAAAAAGAAAAAATACAAAAAAGGAAGAGTGAGTTTGAAAGGGAGGGAGGGAGGGAGTTTCGAAGTGTCCCTATTTAGGGAGTTATGGAGGTACGAGCCGAGTATCGTCCCGTGTTGCCCACGGGGGTGATACCGACCGGCCTCCAAGATTATCACGCGGCCATCCCCGATCTCAGTCCACCAAGGAGCCAAGGATCTTCGACAGGTGGGGCATCCTCGATCGGTGACTTCGCGCCTCGCATGTACACGCCGCCCACGCCACCCACGCCGCACGACGACGACAAGGTAAAGGCCGAGTTTACGTTTTTCGAGCTTGACCTAACCCCCCTCCGCCCGAACGCCTCGACTCTAAACTTTAAGTAACACCATACACGCGTTATTAGTGTAGTCTTTTCTTTTTCTTTTATTTTTTATTTTATTTTTCCTTTTTTTTTTCTCTAAATCTCCTCGTGCACTTCCCGCCTCCGCCCCCACCCCAAATCTCTTCTTTCATTTCATTCTCGAAACACGTATTATCTCGTCATTTAGAAAATTTCGTTGTTAATATTATAGCTGAATAAGATCGGACAATTTAGGCTCGCGTGTCCCGTATTATTCGTCCTCTACATTTCTTATAGTATATAATCCCTCTCTTCAATAGGTATTTATATACTTAGGTATATTATACCTACCACTCGACTCGAGAACTATATATCCTACCTTCTCCTCGATAAATCTCCGCTTTGGTATAACATTCTACGTACTTTGTGACAAGTGTTCCGTAACTTCTTCTTCTTCTTCTTCTCGATATTTATCTCCGAAACGTTGTTATAACCTTTTCCGAATGAAAATTCTTGGAAAATTGACAAACGTATTGACAAACATATTTATATTATGTCGATTGATGAATACGCATTTATAATACTTCGGTATAATATACGCTTTTATTCGTTCATTATCTTATTTCATTTCATTTCAGATGAATTAAAACAAAAAAAATATAGAATAACAATATTATCATTACGTATAATTTTGTATGAATGTTCTTGTATTCTTAAAATGAGAAAGACAAGATGGATCTTTCGGTAACATGACGATTCATTTTGGGTGAATATTATTATTGATATGTAGTTGAAACGATTGCGCATCGTTGCGTGGCAAAGTCCATAAAAGACGGTAAACATCCTTGAATATCGAACTGGTCCCGCCATCAGCAAGGGAATCCTTTTTCTTCTCCAAACTCGAGTATTTATACATTCTCATTTTGTATATGTACATACATAATAATCTTTATTTTTCTTTCTATATGTGAACATTTTTGTCTTTTCTTTTTTATTTATTAAATTAACAAAAATGACATCGTTCCGCACGACATTCTGATCAAATCCGTAAATTTTCTTACACAATTTTCTAGTAATAATAACGTAGTGTAGTTGTTTTTTTGTCTTTTTTCTTATTCGTCAAACGCAAATGAATTCGACGTTAATATTCTTGGAGTTTCGTTAAATAGAATTGTAATCGAACGTGGATCGAAATTCGAACGTAAAAGAATAATAAATGAGAAAGTAAGAAAAAGAGAAAATCGTCAGCCCTCTCAAGAAGAACGAGGTGACTCGAGGAGGAGGAAAAAGGTTGCTAGCTGGGATATTCATTATTTTACGTATTTAGCCGTGGCGCACTATTTGACGAACGTTTTACAGAAATGTTCTCGTGGTAATATTTCGTATTTCTTCGTGCTTTTTAGAAAGAAGCTTAGCGCGTTTCGTGCTACCGTACTGAAATCAAATTTGAATTTGAATTTGGTTTGCATGCCAGACGGTACTTATGTGCGTCAGGGTTGAGAACGCTGGAAGAAAACGGGATTTTTATTTTCCGACTGCACACAAACGATCTCGCTCGACTCGACTTCATTTTCTTCGGTAGACTTGACGAAGTAGGTGTATAGCTGGTAAAACCTAGCTAATCTATCTATCTAACTAGCTAGCTAAGTTAAGCTGGCTAAGCTAGCTGCTAAGCTAGCTGCTAAGCAAGCTAACTAACTTGCCAATGCGTAATCTTCAAACCTCGAATCGATCGATCGTTAGTCGCGTTCCCTCACTTCAAACTATTATTAATTTCTTCAAATTAAACCCGATCGAAAAAAAGAAATTTCACTCGGTTGGTTGGTTTGCTTTTTTTTTTTTGTCGAAATTGATTACGCGCGCACAAGAAATAAAGGAAGAAAAAAAAAGAATATACGATGGCAAAAAGGCGCGAATTGGGGAGATGATGATTATTTCTCATATTACGGGTGTTTCGTGTCCGCCCTGCTCGTCGAACGCGTAGTAATAAGCCGTACAGTTGCATAACGAGAAATAATTATGTTTATGTTCAATAAAAGAGCAACCGTCGTCGCGACGATAAAGGCTTACCTTGAGCGATGCGATACTTTTGCCAACTTGGTGCGTCGTCTCACCGACTACTACCAGCGAGAAAGGGACGCGCGTCTGGGCTACGTATACGTATTATAGTTACTACCTCCAGTTCTTTTTTTTTTATCGGTCAGAATAAACTTTTACAACGTTCTTACGTAATGCGAACAACGACGGAGAAAGTAGTCGGAGAGTTTCCGCCGACTCTACATAATTTTACTTTCCTATTTCATTCATTTCAGAAATGAAAAAGAACCACACCGATAGAGAGAGAGAGAGAGAGAGAGAAACAAGCGGAACAAGATTATATCTTTTTTCTAATAGTCAGTTCGCTACCTCGCATTTTGATCCTATTTAGATGATATTGTTCGTAAGGGTACTATCGTATTTTCTGTGTGATCGTATTGCTTTATAACAAAGATTAAAAGCCGTTTCTATATATCGAAGGAGAAGGTGGTCGATTGGGAGAAAAGAGAGGAAAAAGGAAGGAAGGAAGATGAGGATGAGGTAAAGTAGTAGGTGAGAGAGGGGATGGGGGAGTTGGAGGGGTATAGACTGACCCTCGATGCTTTAAGGGCGCATTCATCGTGCGCAATTTTGCTGAAACGCAGGACAATGACATGCTGTCACAATAAGTTTCTCTTTGGTAGGTCGGTAAAGACGAGAAGAAGAAGAAGAGAAATAATCCGACCATGTTGCCTATGTATATACCAAACAAGTATAGAAAGAAATGATACGATACGATCGACTCTTGTGTTACGTCGATATATCTCTTTTTTATCTTTTTTTTTTTTTCTATTTGTTCTCTCCTTCTTTTCCTTCCGTTTCACCTTTTCCTCTTCCTCTTTCTCCTCCTCCTCCTCCTCCTCATCTACCTCTGTCTTTTACTACTACAACTACTACTACTTCTTCTTCTTCTTCTTTTTTTTTTCCCTCGTATCGAGGGGTTGAAATGTTAGCGAGGCTTTGCCTGCAAGATGAGAGAGGGTGGACGGACAGGACAGGACAGTAGAGGAGAAAAGAGGGAGAGGAAGTAAGGGAAAAGGTAGGACGGTCGTGTAGGATAGAAAAGAAAAAGGAAACCTGTGTAGCTCGTAGTCGTCGGAGTAATTCTCTTCGTCGGGGTAAATTCCATTTGTGCGTCGGAGGCGAGATTCGGAAACTCGACCCGTTAAAAAAGTCCTTTGCTAAATTTCAGATAGCTTTCTCTCTCTCTCTCTTTCTCATTCGAAAGTACCATCACCCTCTGCACGAATCGACGATCGCTTTGAATGATCTTCTGGAAGATACATAGGTACATATATGCCTAAGAATAGATAGATAGATAGATAGATAGATAAATCTCGTTTCCATCGACTCAATATCCATCTCTCTACATCTTTTTTACAAAATTATTTATCTTTTCTCTTTCTCTCCATTTCTTTCCTCTTTATTACATTTTATTCCGTTCTGTTTCTTTTCTATACTATATCATATTATTTTCGTTCGTCATCTTATTTGTCTTATATTGTTGATAATAACAGTGACCGTTTTTTCTTAGAAACGAAACGTTACACGCTATTAAACGATTCGCGAAAACCAAAAAATAACGTTATTTATTTATTTATATTTTGAACAGTTACTCCTCGTTCTTGGACGACGAAACGAAAAATATAAATAAAAAAGAATAATAATTATAATAATAAGAAAATAATAGGAATAAAAGGAAGTAGTAGCACACGTAGGTCGTACGATTTACATTACATCGTTAATCCTCGCCCACGGATCGTTTTAATAACTCTTTGACGTTATAGTTGGCTTCGTTCCGTTTGTATGACGTCGAGATCGTGTAACTCGATGCGTTGAAAAAAGTCCTTTTGTCCTGCGAATATCGTGCTCGCGCTTTAGCGAGGGAAAAACGCGGAAAGAAAAAATCCAAGCAGGATATTCGGGGGAAGGGGAGCTTGCAAGCGATGTTTGCGACTTTATACGACTATGGCGAATGACGCGAAAAGGGAGATGAGAAAAATGATGATAGAGAAATAAATGAGATCGGATAGAGAATGTAGTCTTCCTCATTTCTATTATTATTATTATTATTATTATTATTATTATTATTAATAATAATATCATAATATCGAGAAAGAATTCAAACGTATTTTATATATTTAATTGTTTCAGTGTAACATGCGTAGAATAATTTTTTAAGTGACACACGCTCGTATATTTATGTTTCATAATTATGTTTTTTTTCATTTTCTTTGTTTTGTTTCAATCTCTCGTTTAATTTTCAAGGCAAAAAAAATTAATTCTCATCTCGAAAGATTACGCGAGTTTGTTAAAAATATAAATTCTACTTTAACTATTAGATTGTTCGAGAAGTAATTTACTTTTTTCGATGTGTTTTGTTGATGTAGACCACCGTGTTCTCGTATTTAGAAGCCTAAAGTATTTGAAACGATCGTCAACGATTTTCAATTAAATTTCGTTGAGTTTCATGTTACAATTCATAATTATCATATAATATTTTGTTAATATTCCTCGCCCCCTCGTAAAAATTCGATTAATTTTATTCGAGAGAAAAAAATAACACGCACACACATAGAAAAATTCGATGACACGAGCAACGTTTATTCGCGAACGAAAATGCAAGCACGTATTTTTCCGACGGTACGTAAGATAGTCGACTACTCGATAACCCTTTTCAACTTTCTATTACCAACAACATAGGATTCTATTATAGTTTTGTAAGCTCGTTTAGGAAGAATCCGACGTTAGGTAAGTTTTGTCTTTTACTTTCAAATGGATTCAACCTAGTACAAACTTTTTCCTTTCTATTTTCTATTTATTTGACACGACGAGGAAACGTCGAAAGATGCTCGCTCATTGAAATTTCCAACTCGTACACTTATTTACCTGTTATAACGAAAATCACATACTAATCTATATATATATTTTTATTTTTTTGTTTGTTAATCTTTACCTCTCGTATTTTACATAAGTAATTTAAATATTTTTCCCCGATCAGATCGATCTTCTTAAAACAATTTGTTATTCGCCGACGGCCGAGTTGTAGACAAGACTAATTGAGAATCCTCTCTATCTCTATCTCTCTCTCTTTCGTAGAGTAAATTAAAATAAGAATCGGTGATATAGATCATACCAACTCCCTTAACTCAACGTTTTTTTCTTCTTCCTGATGACACAGGATATCATATTTCTTCGACGGCTGTAAAAAAAAGAAAAACTTCGTCTATAAGCCCGAGAATAAGAAAAGTAAGAGGAGAGAGACAGAGAGAAAGAGAGTTTAAAAGTAACGTAAAAAAAGATAGGAAGAAAAAGTAAAGTAAAGGAAGAAACATGGGGGCTATCGCGGTACGTTTCTATTTTCGACGAATAGTTAGAAAGGAAGGTAGGAAAGATAGAAAGGAAAGAAGGATGAAGGAAGGGAAGGGAAGGGAAGGGAAGGGAAGGGAAAATGGTGGAAGGTAGAAAAAGCTTTCCTCGTACCGTATGAGTTTTCTCTGAGAGAGAGAAAGGAGATGCTTCCTTAAAATCGAATCAACCTAAAACGTTCTAAAAAAGCGTCCTTCCCTTTTGTTTTTTTATACTTGTAGGTAGTAGTACTTGCGTAGTGAAAAAAGAAAAGAAAGAAAGAAAGTAAAAAGAAAATAAAAAAAGAAAAGCCGACATCGTGTTTTACCTCTCAAGCCAAGCAACCAACCAACCAGCCAACCAACCAACGATATCAGAGTTAAACTCGCGTAAGGCAAAAAAAGGGAAGGGCAAAAATATTGAAAAAGGAAAGAACAAAATTCGAGCAAAGGCCTCGTACATTGAGCCGATCATTAAGTTATCGCCATTTTCGATTTATTTCTTCAATTTATTCCCTTCGTCTCTCTCTTTCTCTCTCTCTCTCTCTCTCTCTCTCTCTCTCTC